>NC_080385.1:39000622-39162015 GCF_014773155.1 Arachis stenosperma
CCTTGTTCTTTATTTTTCTGTTTTTCGAAAATTTTGCTTTATGTTTATCCATGTTTGTCTTATGATCATTAGTATCTTAGTGTCTATGCCTTAAAGTTATGAATGTCCTATGAATCCATCACCTTTCTTAAAGAAAACTGTTTTTATTACAAAAGAACAAGAAGTACAGGATTTCGAATTCATCTTTAAAACTAGCTTAATTAGTTTGATGTGGTGACAATACTTTTTATTTTCTGAATGTATGCTGAACAGTGCATATGTCTTTTGAATTTGTTGTTCATGAATGTTAAAATTGTTGGCTCTTGAAAGAATGATGAAAAAGGAGACATGTTACTGAGGATCTGAAAATCATAAAAATGATTCTTGAAGCAAGAAAAGCAGTGAATACAAAAAAAAAAAGAGAAAGCAAGCGAAAAAAAAAAAAACCGAAAAAAAAAAGAGAAGAAGAAAGAAAGAAAGAAAGAAATAAAGTTGATCCAAGGCAATAAGAGTGTGCTTAAGAACCCTGGACACCTCTAATTGGGGACTCTAGCAAAGCTGAGTCACAATCTGAAAAGGTTCACCCAATTATGTGTCTGTGGCATGTATGTATCGGTGGTAATACTGGAAGACAGAGTACTTTGGGCCACGGCCAAGACTCATAAAGTAGCTGTGTTCAAGAATCATCATACTTAACTAGGAGAATCAATAACACTATCTGGATTCTGAGTTCCTAAAGAAGCCAATCATTCTGAATTTCAAAGGATAAAGTGAGATGCCAAAACTGTTTGGAGGCAAAAAGCTACTAGTCCCGCTCATCTAATTTGGAGCTATGTTTCATTGATAATTTGGAGTCTATAGTATATTCTCTTCTTTTATCTTATTTGATTTTTCAGTTGCTTGGGGACAAGCAACAATTTAAGTTTGGTGTTGTGATGAGCGGATAATTTATACGCTTTTTGGCATTGTTTTTAGTATGTTTTAGTAGTTTTAGTTGAGTTCTTAGTATTTTATTAGTTTTTTAGTTAAAATTCACTTTTCTGGACTTTACTATGAGTTTGTGTGTTTTTCTGTGATTTCAGGTATTTTCTGGCTGAAATTGAGGGATCTGAGCAAAAATCTGATTCAGAGACTCAAAAGGACTGCAGATGCTGTTGGATTCTGACCTCCCTGCACTCGAAGTGGATTTTCTGGAGCTACAGAAGCTCAATTGGCGCGCTCTCAACTGCGTTGGAAAGTAGACATCCTAGGCTTTCCAGCAATATATGATAGTCCATACTTTGCCCAAGATTTGATGGCCCAAACCGGCGTTCAAAGTCACCTACAGAAATTCCAGCGTTAAACGCCGGAACTGGCACCTAAATGGGAGTTAAACGCCCAAACTGGCATAAAAGCTGGCGTTTAACTCCAAGAGGAGTCTCTACACGAAAATTCTTCATTGCTCAGCCCCAGCACACACCAAGTGGGCCCGGAAGTAGATTTTTATGTCATTTACTCATCTTTGTACACCGTAGGCTACTAGTTCTCTATATATAGGACCTTTTACCATTGTATTTTTTAATCTTTGGACATCTAGTTCTTAGATCATTTGGGAGGCTGGCCATTCGGCCATGCCTAGACCTTGTTCTTATGTATTTTCAACGGTGGAGTTTCTACACACCATAGATTAAGGTGTGGAGCTCTGCTGTACCTCGAGTATTAATGCAATTACTATTGTTCTTCTATTCAATTCCGCTTGTTCTTTGTCCAAGATATCACTTGTTCTTCAACTTGATGAATGTAATGATCCGTGACACTCATCATCATTCTCACTCATGAACAAAGTGACTGACAACCACTCTTGTTCTACAAGCATCAAAGGCTATAGTGTTTATCTCTTGGATTCCTGATACACGATGCATGGTTGATTGCCTGACAACCGAGTGATCTGACAAACGAGCCAGCCATTCCGTGAGATCAGAGTCTTCGTGGATAGGCGAGAACTGATGGCGGCATTCAAGAGAATCCGGAAGGTATAACTTGTCTGTGGTATTCTGAGTAGGATTCAATGATGAATAACTGTGACGTGCTTCAAACTCCTGAAGGCGGGGCGTTAGTGACAGACGCAAAAGAATCACTGGATTCTATTCCGGCCTGATTGAGAACGACAGATGGATAGCCGTGCGTGACAGGGTGCGTTGAACATTTCCAATGAGAGGATGGGAGGTAGCCACTGACAACGTGTGAAAACCTTGCATGAGCTTGCCATGGAAGGAGTAAGAAGGATTGGATGAAGACAGTAGGAAAGCAGAGAGACGGAAGGGAAGGCATCTTCATAGCTTATCTGAAGCTCTCACCAATGATATACATAAGTATCTCTATCTTTATCTTTATGCTTTATTCGTTTATCACTATACCCATTTGAGTGCCTGACTGAGATTACAAGGTGACCATAGCTTGCTTCATACCACCAATCTCCGTGGGATCGACCCTTACTCGCGTAAGGTTTATTACTTGGACGACCCAGTGCACTTGCTGGTTAGTTGTGCGAAGTTGTGTTTATGCCATGGTATTGAGCACCAAGTTTTTGGGATTCATTACCGGGGATTGTTTTGTGTAAAAGTATTGATCACAATTTCGTGCACCAGAGCCACTGTCAAGCTATTGACATTAAAGAAGCGCTTGTTAGGAGGCAACCCAATTTTATTTATCTAATTTTTATTTTATTGTAATTTTGTGTTTTGTTAGGTACATGATCATGAGGAGTCACGAAAAAAATATAAAAAATTAAAAACAGAATCAAAAACAGCAGAAGAAAAATCACACCCTGGAGGAAGCACAGGCTGGCGTTCAACGCCAGTAAGAAGCATCTGGCTGGCGTTCAACGCCAGAACAGAGCATCAACCTGGCGCTGAACGCCAGAAACAAGCAACATTCTGGCACTAAACGCCAGGAATGTGCCTAAGAGGAAAAGCTGGTTCTGAACGCCAGTAACAAGCATGAAACTAGCGTTCAACGCCAGAAACATGTTACATGTGGGCGTTGAACGCCCAGAACGTGCACCAATGGGCGTTTAAACGCCAGAATGGTGTGCAAAGGCATTTTACATGCCTATTTGGTGCAGGGATGGAATTCCTTGACACCTCAGGATCTGTGGACCCCACAGGATCACCTCAGGATCTGTGGACCCCACAGGATCCCCACTACTATATTCCCACCTTACCTCCTAATCCTATTTTTGTGATTACTTTCCCCATGTCACACTTCCCAACACCTTCACCAATCACCTCAATCTCTCTTCCCAATTACCCCTTCACCACTCACATCCATCCACTCTTCCCATAAACGCCACCCACCATCAAAAATTCAAAACCATTTTCCCACCCATTCCCACCCTAAATGGCCGAACATATACTCTCCCTCTCCCTATATACCCTTCCATTCTACTTCATTTCACACAACACAACCCCTCTTCCATACCTTGGCTGAACCTACATCTCTCCTTCTCCTCAATATTCTTCTTCTTCTTCTTCTTCTTCTCTTCTTTCTTTCTTGCTCGAGGGCGAGCAATATTTTAAGTTTGGTGTGGTAAAAGCATAAGCTTTTGTTTTTCCATTACCATCAATGGCATCTAAGGCCGGAGAATCCTCTAGAAAAGGAAAAGGGAAGACAAAAGCTTCCACCTCCGAGTCATAGGAGATGGAAAGATTCATCTCCAAGAGCCATCAAGACCACTTCTATGATGTTGTGGCAAAGAAGAAGGTGATCCTGAGGTCCCTTTCAAGCTCAAGAAAATGAGTATCCGAAAATCCGACATGAAATCCGAAGAAGAGGTTGGGAAGTCCTAACCAACCCCATGCAACAAGTCAGAATCTTAATGGTTCAAGAGTTCTATGCCAATGCATGGATCACTAGGAACCATGATCAAAGTATGAACCCGAGTCCTAAGAATTATCTCACAATGGTTCGGGGGAAATACTTAGATTTTAGTCCGGAAAATGTGAGGTTGGCGTTCCACTTGCCCATGATGCAAGGAGATGAACGCCCCTACACTAGAAGGGTCAACTTTAATCAAAGGTTGGACCAAGTCCTTACAGACATTTGTGTAGAAGGAGCTCAATGGAAGAGAGACTCCAAAGGCAAGCCAGTCCAACTAAGAAGACTGGACCTCAAGCCTGTAGCTAGAGGATGGTTGGAGTTCATCCAACGCTCCATCATTCCCACTAGCAACCGATCTGAAGTTACTGTGGATCGGGCCATCATGATTCATAGCATCATGATTGGAGAGGAAGTAGAAGTTCATGAGGTCATCTCCAATGAAATCTACAAAATAGCCGACAAGCCCTCCACCATGGCAAGGCTAGCTTTTCCTCACCTTATTTGCAATCTATGTTACTCAGCTGGAGTTATCATAGAAGGAGACATCTCCATTGAAGAGGATAAGCCCATCACCAAGAAGAGGATGGAGCAAGCAAGAGAGACCCTTCACGGTTCTCAAGAGATGCATGAGGAAGCTCATCATCAAGAAATCCCTGAGATGCCTCAAGGGATGCACTTCCCTCCCAACAATTATTGGGAACAACTCAACACTTCCTTAGAAGATTTGAGCCACAATGTGGAACAATTAAGGGTGGACCATCATGAGCACTCCATCATTCTCCAAGAAATAAGAGAAGATCAAAGATCAATGAGGGAGGAGCAACAAAGGCAAGGAAGGGACATAGAAGAGCTTAAGGACATTGTTGGTCCTTCAAGAAGAAGATGCCACTAAAGGTGGATTCATTCCTTGTTCTTATTTCTTTCTGCTTTTCGGTTTTTATGCTGTGTTTATCTATATTTTGTGTCTCTACTTCATGATCATTAGTAGTTAGTAACTATGTCTTAAAGCTATGAATAAAATCCATTAATCCTTCACCTCTCTTAAATGAAAAATGCTTTAATTCAAAAGAACAAGAAGTACATGAATTTCGAATTTATCCTTGAATTTAATTTAATTATATTGATGTGGTGACAATACTTTTTGTTTTCTGAACGAATGCTTGAACAGTGCATATGTCTTTTGATATTGTTGTTTATGAATGTTAAAACTGTTGGCTCTTGAAAGAATGAAGAACATAGAGAAATGTTATTGATGATCTGAAAAATCATGAAATTGATTCTTGAAGCAAGAAAAAGCAGTGAAAAAGAAAGCTTGCAAAAAAAAAAATTTGGCGGAAAAAAAATAGAAAGAAAAAGAAAAAGCAAGCAGAAAAAGCCAATAGCCCTTAAAACCAAAAGGCAAGGGTAAAAAGGATCCAAGGCTTTGAGCATCAACGGATAGGAGGGCCCAAGGAAATAAAATCCAGGCCTAAGCGGCTAAATCAAGCTGTCCCTAACCATGTGCTTGTGCCATGAAGGTCCAAGTGAAAAGCTTGAGACTGAGTGGTTAAAGTCGTGATCCAAAGCAAAAGAGTGTGCTTAATAGCTCTGGATACCACTAACTGGGGACTCTAGCAAAGCTGAGTCACAATCTGAAAAGGTTCACCCAGTTATGTGTCTGTGGCATTTATGTATCCGGTGGTAATACTAGAAAACAAAGTGCTTAGGGCCACGGCCAAGACTCATAAGTAGCTGTGTTCAAGAATCAACATGCTTAACTAGGAAAGTCAATAACACTATCCGAAATTCTAAGTTCCTAGAGAAGCCAATCATTCTAAACTTCAAAGGAAAAAGTGAGATGCCAAAACTGTTCAGAGGCAAAAAGCTACAAGTCCCGCTCATCTAATTAGAATTAATATTCATTGATATTTTGGAGTTCATAGTATATTCTCTTATTTTTATCCTATTTGATTTTCAGTTGCTGGGGACAAGCAACAATTTAAGTTTGGGTGTTGTGATGAGCGGATAATTTATACGCTTTTGGCATGTTTTTAGGTAGTTTTTAGTAAGTTCAAGCTACTTTTAGGGTGTTTTATTAGGTTTTTATGTTAAATTCACATTTCTGGACTTTACTATGAGTTGTGTGTTTTTTTTGTGATTTCAGGTAATTTTGGCTGAAATGAGGGACTTGAGCAAAACTCTGAAAAAGGCTGACAAAAGGACTGCTGATGCTGTTGGATTCTGACCTCCCTGCACTCAAAATAAATTTTCTGGAGCTACAGAACTCCAAATGGCGCGCTCACAACGGCGTTGGAAAGTAGACATCTAGAGCTTTCCAGAAATATATAATAGTCCATACTTTATTCGGAAATTGACGACGTAACTTGGCGTTGAACGCCAAGTACATGCTGCTGTCTGGAGTTAAACGCCAGAAAAACGTCATGATCCGGAGTTGAACGCCCAAAACACGTTATAACTTGGAGTTCAACTCCAAGAGAAGCCTCAGCTCATGGATAGATCAAGCTCAGCCAAGCATACACCAAGTGGCCCCGAAGTGGATTTATGCATCAATTACTTACTCATGTAAACCCTAGTAGCTAGTTAGTATAAATAAGACTTTCTACTATTGTATTAGTCGTCTTTTGACCACGTTTCATCTTTGGTCTCAGTTTTGTTTTATTCTTCATCTTAGGAAGCCATTGAGCACGTTTTGGGGGCTGGCCATTCGGCCATGCCTGAACCTTTCACTTTTGTATTTTCAACGGTGGAGTTTCTGCACAACATAGATTAAGGGTGTGGAGCTCTGCTGTACCTCAAGTTTCAATACAATTATTATTACTTTTTATTCAATTCTCTTTTATTCTTATTCCAAGATATACGTTGCACAACACTTTGATGAATGTGATGATCCGTGACACTCATCATCATTCTCACCTATGAACGCGCGTGATTGACAACCACTTCCGTTCTACTTTAGGCCGGGCGCATATCTCTTAGATTCCCCAACAGAATCTTCGTGGTATAAGTTAGATAGATGGCGGCATTCATGAGGATCCGGAAAGTCTAAACCTTATCTATGGTATTCCGAGTAGGATTCTGGGATTGAATGACTGTGACGAGCTTCAAACTCCTGAAGGTTGGGCGTGATGACAAACGCAAAAGAATCAAGGGATTCTATTCCAACCTGATTGAGAACCGACAGATGATTAGCCGTGCTGTGACAGAGCATAGGAACGTTTTCGCTGAGAGGATGGGATGTAGCCATTGACAACGGTGATGCCCTACATAAAGCTTGCCATAGAAAGGAGTAAGAAGGATTGGATGAATGTAATAAGAAAGTAGAGATTCAAGAGGAGCACAGCATCTCCATACGCCTATCTGAAATTTCCACTATTGATTTACATAAGTATTTCTATCCCTTTTATTTTCTTTTTATTATTAGTTTTCGAACTCTTCATAAACTAATTTAATCTGCCTAACTGAGATTTACAAGGTGACCATAGCTTGCTTCATACCAACAATCTCTGTGGGATCGGCCCTTACTCACGTAAGGTATTACTTGGATGACCCAGTACACTTGCTGGTTAAGTTGAACGGAGTTGTGTCCACACATAGTTGAAAAAGCAATGAATTTTACAAAATACAATAACAAAGGAATCACAATTTCGTCCACCAATTATCTTACAATGGTTCAGGGGAAATACTTAGATTTTAGTCCGGAGAATGTGAGGTTGGCATTCAACTTACCCATGATGCAAGGAGATGCACGCCCCTACACTAGAAGGGTCAACTTTAATCAAAGGTTGGACCAAGTCCTTATGGACATATGTGTGGAAGGAGCTCAATGGAAAATAGACTCCAAAGGCAAGCCGGTTCAACTAAGAAGACTGGACCTCAAGCCTGTGGCTAGAGGATGGTTGGAGTTCATTCAACGCTCCATCATCCCCACTAGCAACCGATCTGAAGTTACTGTGGATCGGGCCATCATGATTCATAGCATCATGATTGGAGAGGAAGTAGAAGTTCATGAAGTCATCTCCCATGAATTCTACAAAAAAGCCGATAAGTCCTCTACTTTGGCAAGGCTAGCTTTTCCTCATCTTATTTGCCATCTATGTTACTCAGCTGGAGTTATCATAGAAGGAGACATCCTCATTGAGGAGGACAAGCCCATCACTAAGAAAAGGATGGAGCAAACAAGAGAGCCCACTCATAGAACCCAAGAGACGCATGAGGAAGCTCATCACCAAGAAATCCCGGAGATGCCTCAAGGGATGCACTTTCCTCCCAACAACTATTGGGAACAACTCAACACTTCCTTAGAAGATTTTAGTTACAATGTGGATCAATTAAGGGTGGAACATCAAGAGCACTCCATCATTCTCCATGAAATTAGAGAAGATCAAAGGGCAATGAGGGAGGAGCAACAAAGGCAAGGAAGGGACATAGAAGAGCTTAAGGACATCATTGGTCCTTCAAGAAGAAGACGCCACTAAGGTGGATTCATTACTTGTTCTTATTTTTTTTTGTTTTTTGGTTTTTATGTTATATGTTTATCTGTGTTTTGTGTCTCTACTTCATGATCATTAGTAGTTAGTAACCATGTCTTAAAGTTATGAATAATTCCATTAATCCTTCACCTCTCTTAAATGAAAATTGTTTTTAATTCAAAAGAACAAGAAGTACATAAATTTCAAAAATTATCCTTGAATTTAGTTTAATTATATTGATGTGGTGACAAAACTTTTTGTTTTCTGAATGAATGCTTGAACAGTGCATAATTTTGATCTTGTTGTTTATGAATGTTAAAATTGTTGGCTCTTGAAAGAATGACGAACAAAGAGAATGTTATTGACAATCTGAAAAATCATGAAAATTGATTCTTGAAGCAAGAAAAAGCAGTGAAAAAGCAAAAGCTTGCAAAAAAAATAGAAAGAAAAAGAAAAAGCAAGCAGAAAAAGCCAATAGCCCTTAAAACCAAAAGGCAAGGGTAAAAAGGATCCAAGTCTTTGAGCATCAATGGATAGGAGGGCCCAAGGAAATAAAATCCAGGCCTAAGCGGCTAAATCAAGCTGTCCCTAACCATGTGCTTGTGGCATGCAGGTCCAAGTGAAAAGCTTAAGACTGAGTGGTTAAAGTTGTGATCCAAATCCAAAAGAGTGTGCTTAAGAGCTCTGGACACCTCTAACTGGGGACTTTAGTAAAGCTGAGTCACAATCTGAAAAGGTTCACACAGTCATGTGTCTGTGGCATTTATGTATCCGGTGGTAATACTGGAAAACAAAATGCTTAGGGCCATGGCCAAGACTCATAAAAGTAGCTGTGTTCAAGAATCAACAAACTTAACTAGGAGAATCAATAACACAATCTGAAATTCTAAGTTCCTATAGAAGCCAATCATTCTAAACTTCAAAGGAAAAAGTGAGATGCCAAAATTGTTCAGAAGCAAAAAAGCTACAAGTCCCACTCATCTAATTAGAATTAATATTCATTGATATTTTGGAATTTATAGTATATTCTCTTCTTTTTATCCTATTTGATTTTCAGTTGCTTGGGGACAAGCAACAATTTAAGTTTGGTGTTGTGATGAGCGGATAATTTATACGCTTTTTGGCATTGTTTTTAGGTAGTTTTTAGTATGATCTAGTTACTTTTAGGGATGTTTTCATTAGTTTTTATGCTAAATTCACATTTCTGGACTTTACTATGAGTTTGTGTATTTTTCTGTGATTTCAGGTATTTTCTGGCTGAAATTGAGGGACCTGAGCAAAACTCTGATAGGAGGCTGACAAAGGACTGCTGATGCTGTTGGAATCTGATCTCCCTGCACTCAAAATAGATTTTCTGGAGCTACAGAACTCCAAATGGCGCGCTCTCAACGGCGTTGGAAAGTAGACATCCAGAGCTTTTTAGCAATATATATAAACTGGCGCTCAACGCCAGTTCCATGCTGCATTTTGGAGTCAAATGCCAGAAACACGTCACGAACCAAAGTTGAACGCCCAAAACACGTTACAACTTGGCGTTCAACTCCAAAAGAAGCCTCAGCTCGTGGGTAGATCAAGCTCAGCCCAAACATACACCAAGTGGTCCCTGGAAGTGGATTTATGCATCAATTACTTACTTCTATAAACCCTAGTAGCTAGTCTAGTATAAATATGATAGTTTGCTATTGTATTAGACATCTTGGGACGTTTAGTTCTCAGATCATAGGGGCTGGCCATTCGGCCATGCCTGGAGCTTTCACTTATGTATTTTCAACGGTGGAGTTTCTACACACCATAGATTAAGGGTGTGGAGCTCTGCTGTACCTCAAGTTTTAATGCAATTACTATTATTTTCTATCCAATTCGATTTATTCCTGTTCTAAGATATTCATTGCACTTCAACTTGATGAATGTGATGATCCGTGACACTCATCATCATTCTCACTTATGAACGCGTGTGACTGACAACCACTTTCGTTCTACCTTAGACCGGGCTCATATCTCTTGGATTCCTTAATCAGAATCTTCGTGGTATAAGCTAGAATTGATGGCGGCATTCATGGGAATCCGGAAAGTCTAACCTTGTCTGTGGTATTCCGAGTAGGATTCCGGGATTGAATGACTGTGACGAGCTTCAAACTCCTGAAGGCTAGGCATTAGTGACAGACGCAAAAGAATCACTGGATTCTACTCCAACCTGATTGAGAACCGACAGATGATTAGCCGTGCTGTGACAGAGCATTTGGACCATTTTCACTGAGAGGATGGGATGTAGCCATTGACAACGGTGATGCCCTACATACAGCTTGCCATGGAAAGGAGTAAGAAGGATTGGATGAATGTAATAAGAAAGTAGAGATTCGGAAGGAACACAACACCTCCATGCACCTATCTGAAACTCCCACCATTGGATTACATGAGTAACTTTATCTGTATTTCCTGTTTATTTTATTTATCTTTTGAATATCTAATCCAATCATATTTGAACCAGCCTGACTGAGATTTACAAGATGACCATAGATTACTTCATACCAACAATCTCCGTGGGATCGACCCTTACTCACGTAAGGTATTACTTGGACGACCCAGTGCACTTGCTGGTTAGTTGTGCGGAGTTGTGACTAAGTGTAATTCACGTGTGAGAGCTACCAAATTATTGGAGCCATTGTTGATGATCACAATTCCGTGCACCAAGTTTTTGGCGCCGTTGCCGGGGATTGTTCAAGTATGGACAACTGACGGTTCATCTTGTTGCTCAGATTAGGTCATTTTCTTTTCAAAAATTTTTCAAAATTTTTCTTTGTTTTCGGTTTTCCAAAAAAAAAAATTTATTATTTTTGAAAATTTTTTTTAAATTATTCTATGGCTTCAAAACTTTCAAGAATGAATTCTAGAGTTTCATGGTAACATGTTGAATCCTGGCTGGCTACAAAGCCATATTCAAACTCCTTTGGAATTGGTCTTCAACTAATCACCACAATGCATGTAATTCCATCCTAAAGCTGACTGGCTATTAAGCCATGTCAAACCCTTTGATTGGAGCTTTGGGCTAACATTGAAAGATTCCTGGAATTCTTCTTGAAGATTTTGAATTTCTTATTTTCTTTTTCCATATGTTTTTCAAAAAAAAAAATAAAAGAAAATACAAAAAAAATTAGAAAATCATAAAAATAAAAAATATTTTGTGTTTCCTGTTTGAGTCTTGAGTCAATTTTTAAGTTTGGTGTTAATTGCATGTTTTAAAAATCTCTTGCATTTTTTTTTTTCGAAAAGCTCATGCATTCATGGTGTTCTTCATGATCTTCAAGTTGTTCTTGGTAAGCCTTCTTGTTTGATCTTGATGTTTTCTTGTTTTGCATTTTTTGTTGTTTATCATATGCATTTTTCGTTTGTTAGAGTCCATGCATTAAAGATTTCTAAGTTTGGTGTCTTGCATGTTTTCTTTGCATCAAAATTTTTTCAAAAATATGTTCTTGATGTTCATCATGATCTTCAAAGTGTTCTTGGTGTTCATCTTGACATTCATAGTGTTCTTGCATGCATCATGTATTTTGATCCAAAATTTTCATGTTTTGGGTCATTTTTATGTTTTTCTCTCTCATCATTAAAAATTCAAAAAAATTAAAAAATATCTTTTCCTTAATTTTCTCATAATTTTCGAAAATTTGAGTTAACTTTGTTAAAAATCTTTAAAATTAGTTGTTTCTTACAAGTCAAGTCAAATTTTCAAATTTAAAAATCTTATCTTTTCAAAATCTTTTTCATTTTTATCTTATGATTTTCGAAAATTTAAAAATATTTTTCAAAAATCTTTTTCTTAATTTTATCTTTATTTTCGAAAACCACCTAACTACTTTTCCCTATTTAATTTTCGAAAATATCTCATCTCTTTTTCGAAAATTCTTTTTAATTGTTTTAAATTTTAATTTTAATTATATCTTATCTTTAATTTTTGAAAATCATTAACTACTTTTTCAAAATTATTTTTGAATTCTCTCTCTCTTCTCTTCTTCTATTTATTTATTTATTTACTAACACTTCTCTTCACCTCTCTTCATCTCCAATCACTGCCTCTATCCTCACCCTTGTGATTGGATTCTCCACTCTTATTCCTTTCTTCTTTTACTAATAATAAGGATCCTCTTTGTCCAGATATAGAGGATTCCTTTTCTTTTTCTCTTCTCTTTTATATGAGCAGGAATAAAGAAAAAGGCACTCTTGTTGAAGCTAATCCCGAACCTGAAAGGACTCTGAAAAGGAAACTAAGAGATGCTAAATTACAACAATCCAGAGGTAACCTTTCTGAGATTTTCGAACAAGAGAAGGAGATGGCAGCCGAACCCAACAACAATAATGCAAGGAGGATGCTTGGTGATTTCACCAAACTAACGTCCAAGTTTGATGGAAGAAGCATCTCAGTTCCAGCCATTGGAGCAAACAATTTTGAGCTGAAACCTCAATTAGTTGCTTTGATGCAACAGAACTGCAAGTTTCATGGACTTCTATCTGAAGATCCTTATCAATTTTTAACTGAGTTCTTGCAAATTTGTGAGACTGTTAAGACAAATGGAGTAGATCCTGAAGTCTACAGGCTCATGCTTTTCCCTTTTGCTGTAAGAGACAGAGCTAGAACATGGTTGGACTCACAACCTAAAGATAGCCTGGACTCCTGGGATAAGCTGGTCATAGCCTTCTTGGGTAAATTCTTTCCTTCTCAAAAGCTGAGCAAGCTTAGAGTGGATGTTCAGACCTTCAAACAAAAAGATGGTGAATCCCTCTATGAAGCTTGGGAAAGATACAAGCAGATGACCAAAAAGTGTCCTTCTGACATGTTTTCAGAATGGACCATATTAGATATATTCTATTATGGTCTATCTGAGTTTTCCAAAATGTCATTGGACCATTCTGCAGGTGGATCCATTCACTTAAAGAAAATGCCTGCAGAAGCTCAAGAACTTATTGACATGGTTGCAAATAACCAATTCATGTACACTTCTGAGAGGAATTCCGTGAATAATGGAACGCCTCAGAGGAAGGGAGTTCTTGAAATTGATGCTCTAAATGCCATATTGGCTCAGAACAAAGTGTTGACTCAGCAAGTCAACATGATCTCTTAAAGTCTGAATGGATGACAAAATGCATCCAACAGTACTAAAGAGGCAGCTTCTGAAGAAGCTTAGGATCCTGAGAACCCTACAATAGCAGAGGTAAATTACATGGGTGAACCTTATGGGAACACCTATAATTCATCATGGAGAAATCATCCAAATTTCTCATGGAAGGATCAACAAAAGCCTCAACAAGGCTTTAATAATGGTGGAAGAAACAGGCTAAGCAATAACAAGCCTTTTCCATCATCTTCTCAGCAACAGACAGAGAATTCTGAGCAGAGCCCCTCTAATTTAGCAAATTTAGTCTCTGATATGTCTAAGGCCACTTTAAGTTTTATGAGTGAAACAAGGTCCTCCATCAGAAATTTGGAGGCACAAGTGGGCCAGCTGAGTAAGAAAGTCATTGAAACTCCTCCCAGTATTCTCCCAAGCAATACAGAAGAGAATCCAAAAGGAGAGTGCAAGGCCATTGATGTAATCAATATGGCCGAATGCACAAGGGAGGAGAAGGACGAAAATCCTAGTGAGGAAGACCTCCTGGGACATCTCTCAAACAAGAAGGAGTTTCCTATTGAGGACCTAAAGGAATCTGAGGCTCGTATAGAGACCATAGAGATTCCATTAAATCTCCTTCTGCCATTCATGAGCTCTGAAGATTATTCTTCCTCTGAAGAAGATGAAGATGTAACTGGAGAGCAAGTTGCTCAATATCTAGGAGCCATCATGAAGCTGAATGCCAAGTTGTTTGGTAATGAGACTTAGAAAGGTGAACCTGCCTTGCTCATTAGTGAACTAGATACATGGGTTCAGAAAACTTTACCTCAAAAGAGACAAGATCCTGGTAAATTCTTAATACCCTGTACCATAAGCACCATGACCTTTAACAAGGCTCTGTGTGACCTGGGGTCCGGCATAAATCTTATGCCACTCTCTGTAATGGAGAAACTGGGGATCATTGAGGTACAGCCTGCCTTATTCTCATTACAATTGGCAGACAAGTCAGTAAGACAAGCTTATGGATTAGTAGAGGACGTGTTGGTAAAGGTTAAAGGCCTTTACATCCCTGCTAATTTCATAATCTTAGACACTAGGAAGGAAGAAGATGAATGCATCATCCTTGAAAGACCTTTCCTAGCCACAGCAGAAGCTGTGATAGATGTTAATAGAGGAGAATTAGTCCTTCAATTGAATGGGGACTACCTTGTGTTTAAGGCACACGGCTATCCTTCTGTAACAAGGGAGAGTAAGCATGCAGAGCTTCTCTCAATACAGAGTCAGACAAAGCCCTCACAATCAAACTCTAAGTTTGGTATTGGGAGGCCACAACCAAACTCTAAGTTTGGTGTTGAACCCCCATATCCAAACTCTAAGTTTGGTGTTGGGAGTTCACAACATTGACCTGATCACCTTTGTGGACCAAGAGAGCCCACTGTCAAGCTATTGACATTAAAGAAGCGCTTGTTGGGAGGCAACCCAATTTTTATTTATCTAATTTTATTTTTATTTAATTGTTATTTTGTGTTTTAGTAGGTTCATGATCATGTGGAGTCATGAAAAAAGTATTAAAATTAAAAACAGAATCAAAAACAGCAGAAGAAAAATCACACCCTGGAGGAAAGACTTACTGGCGTTTAAACGCCAGTAAGGAGCATCTGGCTGGCGTTCAACGCCAGAACAGAGCATGGATCTGGCGCTGAACGCCAGAAACAAGCAACATCCTGGCGTTTGAACGCCAGGAATATGCCCTGAGGAAAGCTGGCGCTGAATGCCAGTAACAAGCATGGAACTGGCGTTTAACGCCAGAAACATGCTACACATGGGCGTTGAACACCCAGAACGTGCACCACTTCGGCGTTTAAATGCCAGAATGGTATGCTAAGGCATTTTACATGCCTAATTGGTACAGGGATGTAAATCCTTGACACCTCAGGATCTGTAGACCCCACAGGATCATCTCAGGATCTGTGGACCCCACAGGATCCCCACCTAACATATTCCCACCTTAACTCCTAATTAATCTTATAACACACTTTCCCAAAAACTCTTCACCAATCACCTCAATCTCTCTTCCCAATTACCCCCTTCACCACTCACATCCATCCACTCTTCCCCATAAACCCCACCTACCTTCAAAATTCAAAAACCTTTCCCGCCCAAACCCACTCTAAAATGGCCGAACCTACCCTCTCTCACTTCCCTATATAAACCCCTCCATTCTCCTTAATTTTCACACAACACACACCTCTCTTCTCCTTCTTGGCCGAATACATCTCTCCCCCTCTCCTCCATATTTTCTTCTTCTTTTTCTTCTTTTCTTTCTTCTCTTGCTCGAGGGCAAGCAATATTTTAATTTTGGTATGGTAAAAGCATAAGCTTTTTGTTTTTTCATTACCATTGATGGCACCTAAGGCCGGAGAATCCTCTAGAAAAGGAAAAGGGAAGACAAAAGCTTCCACCTCCGAGTCATGGGAGATGGAAAGATTCATCTCCAAAGCCCATCAAGACCACTTCTATGATGTTGTGGCCAAGAAGAAGGTGATCCCTGAGGTCCCTTTCAAGCTCAAGAAAAATGAGTATCTAGAGATCCGACATGAGATCCAAAGAAGAGGTTGGGAAGTTCTAACCAACCCCATTCAACAAGTCAGAATCTTAATGGTTCAAGAGTTCTATGCCAATGCATGGATCACTAGGAACCATGATCAAAGTGTGAACCCGAGTCCAAAGAATTATCTTACAATGGTTCAGGGGAAATACTTAGATTTTAGTCCGGAGAATGTGAGGTTGGCGTTCAACTTACCCATGATGCAAGGAGATGTACGCCCCTACACTAGAAGGGTCAACTTTAATCAAAGGTTGGACCAAGTCCTTATGGACATATGTGTGGAAGGAGCTCAATGGAAAAGAGACTCCAAAGGCAAGCCGGTTCAACTAAGAAGACTGGACCTCAAGCCTGTGGCTAGAGGATGGTTGGAGTTCATTCAACGCTCTATCATCCCCACTAGCAACCGATCTGAAGTTACTGTGGATCGGGCCATCATGATTCATAGCATCATAATTGGAGAGGAAGTAGAAGTTCATGAAGTCATCTCCCATGAATTTTACAAAATAGCCGATAAGTCCTCTACTTTGGCAAGGCTGGCTTTTCCTCATCTTATTTGCCATCTATGTTACTCAGCTGAAATTATCATAGAAGGAGATATCCTCATTGAGGAGGACAAGCCCATCACTAAGAAAAGGATGGAGCAAACAAGAGAGCCCACTCATGGAACCCAAGAGACGCATGAGGAAGCTCATCACCAAGAAATCCCGGAGATGCCTCAAGGGATGCACTTTCTTCCCAACAACTATTGGGAACAACTCAACACTTCCTTAGAAGATTTTAGTTACAATGTGGATCAATTAAGGGTGGAACATCAAGAGCACTCCATCATTCTCCATGAAATTAGAGAAGATCAAAGGGCAATGAGGGAGGAGCAACAAAGGCAAGGAAGGGACATAGAAAAGCTTAAGGACATCATTGGTCCTTCAAGAAGAAGACGCCACTAAGGTGGATTCATTCCTTGTTCTAATTTTTTTCTGTTTCTCGATTTTTATGTTATATGTTTATCTGTGTTTTGTGTCTTTACTTCATGATCATTAGTAGTTAGTAACTATGTCTTAAAGTTATGAATAATTCCATTAATCATTCACCTCTCTTAAATGAAAATTGTTTTTAATTCAAAAGAACAAGAAGTACATAAAATTTGAAAATTGTTCTTGAATTTAGTTTAATTATATTGATGTGGTGACAAAACTTTTTGTTTTCTGAATGAATGCTTGAACAGTGCATAATTTTGATCTTGTTGTTTATGAATATTAAAATGTTGGCTCTTGAAATAACGATGAACAAATAGAATGTTATTGACAATCTGAAAAATCATGAAAATTGATTCTTGAAGCAAGAAAAAGCAGTGAAAAAGCAAAAGCTTGCAAAAAAAATTTGCGAAAAAAATAGAAAGAAAAAGAAAAAGCAAGCAGATACAGCCAATAGCCCTTAAAACCAAAAGGAAAGGGTAAAAAGGATCCAAGGCTTTGAGCATCAATGGATAGAAGGGCCCAAGGAAATAAAATCCAGGCCTAAGCGGCTAAATCAAGCTGTCCCTAACCATGTGCTTGTGGCATGCAGGTCCAAGTGAAAAGCTTGAGACTGAGTGGTTAAAGTCATGATCCAAAGCAAAAGGAGTGTGCTTAAGAGCTCTAGACACCTCTAACTGGGGACTCTAGCAAAGCTGAGTCACCATCTGAAAAGGTTCACCCAGTCATGTGTCTGTGGCATTTATGTATCCGGTGGTAATACTGGAAAACAAAGTGCTTAGGGCCACGGCCAAGACTTATAAAAGTAGCTGTGTTCAAAAATCAACATACTTAACTAGGAGAATCAATAACACTATCCGAAATTCTAAGTTCCTAGAGAAGCCAATCATTCTAAACTTCAAAGGAAAAAGTGAGATACCAAAACTGTTCAGAAGCAAAAAAGCTACAAGTTCTGCTCATCTAATTAGAATTAATATTCATTGATATTTTGGAATTTATAGTATATTCTCTTCTTTTTATCCTATTTTATTTTCAGTTGCTTGGGGACAAGCAACAATTTAAGTTTGGTGTTGTGATGAGCGGATAATTTATACGTTTTTTGGCATTGTTTTTAGGTAGTTTTTAGTATGATCTAGTTACTTTTAGGGATGTTTTCATTAGTTTTTATGCTAAATTCACATTTATGGACTTTACTATGAGTTTGTGTGTTTTTCTGTGATTTCAGGTATTTTCTGGCTGAAATTAAGGGACCTGAGCAAAACTCTGATAGGAGGCTGACAAAGGACTGCTGATGCTGTTGGAATCTGACCTCCCTGCACTCTAAATGGATTTTCTGGAGCTACAGAACTCCAAATGGCGCGCTCTCAACGGCTTTGAAAAGTAGACATCCAGAGCTTTTCAGTATTATATAATAGTCCATACTTTATTTGGGATTTGACGACGTAAACTGGCGCTCAACGCTAGTTCCATGCTGCATTCTGGAGTCAAACGCCAGAAACACGTCATGAACCAGAGTTGAACGCCCAAAACACGTTACAAATTGGCGTTCAACTCCAAGAGAAGCCTCAGCTCGTGGATAGACCAAGCTCAGCCCAAACATACACCAAGTGGGCCCTGGAAGTGGATTTATGTATCAATTACTTACTTTTGTAAACCCTAGTAGCTAGTTTATTATAAATAGAACTTTTTACTAGTGTATTAGTTAAATCCACCTGACTGGGATTTACAAGATGACCATAGCTTGCTTCATACCAACAATCTCTGTGGGATCGACCCTTACTCACGTAAGGTATTACTTGGACGACCCAGTACACTTGCTGGTTAGTTGTGCGGAGTTGTGACAAAGTGAGATTCACGTTTGAGAGCACCAAATCTTTGGAGCCATTGTTGATGATCACAATTTTGTGCACCAAGTTTTTGGCGCCGTTGCCAGGGATTGTTCGAGTATGGACAACTGACGGTTCATCTTGTTGCTCAGATTAGGTAATTTTCTTTTTAATTTCTTCTAAAAAAAAAAGTTTTCAAAAATATTTTTCAAAAATTTTCCCTTTGTTTTCGAAAATTTTTTCAAAATTTTAAAGAATGAATTCTAGAATCTCATATAACATGTTTTGGCTTGGCTGGCTATTAAGCCATGGCTGATTTACAGGATTTTGATTGAGGACTATGAATTCATTACTTCCTTTTTCCAAAATATGTTTTCAAAAATTTATTAAAAGAAAATACAAAAAAATTAGAAAATTATAAAAACAAAAAATATTTTGTGTTTCTTGTTTGAGTCTTGAGTCAATTTTTAAGTTTGGTGTCAATTGCATGTTTTTAAAATTATTATGCATTTTTCGAAAATTCATGCATTCATAGTGTTCTTCATGATCTTCAAGTTGTTCTTGGTAAGTCTTCTTGTTTGATCTTGATGTTTTCTTGTTTTGTGTATTTTCTTGTTTTTCATATGCATTTTTCGTTTGTTAGAGTTCAAGCATTAAAAATTTCTAAGTTTGGTGTCTTGTATGTTTTCTTTGCATCAAAAATTTTTCAAAAATATGTTCTTGATGTTCATCATGATCTTCAAAGTGTTCTTGGTGTTCATCTTGACATTCGTTCTTGCATGCATCATGAGTTTTGATTCATAATTTTTATGTTGTGAGTCATTTTTGTTGTTTTTCTCCCTCATCATTAAAAATTCAAAAAAATCAAAAAATATCTTTTTCTTATTTCTCTCCAAATTTTTGAAAATTTGAGTTGACTTAGTCAAAAATTTTTAAAATTAGTTGTTTCTTACAAGTCAAGTCAAATTTTCAATTTTAAAAATCTTATCTTTTCAAAACTTTTTCAAAAAAATCAAATCTTTTTCATTTTTATCTTATTTTCGAAAATTTTAAAATTATTTTCAAAATCTTTTTCTTAATTTTATTTCAAATTTTTAAAATTACACTAACAATTAATGTGATTGATTCAAAAATTTGAAGTTTGTTACTTTCTTGTTAAGAAAGGTTCAATCTTTGAATTCTAGAATCATATCTTGTAGTTTCTTGTTAGTCAAGTAATCAATTTTAATTTTAAAAATTAAATCTTTTCTAACCATATCTTTTTAATCTTATCTTTTTATCTTATCTTTTTATCATATCTTTTTCAAAATTTTATCTTTTTCCAAAAAATTTTTGATTTTAAAATATCTTATCTTCTTATTTTCTTATCTTTTCAAATTTGATTTTAATATCTTTTTCAACTAACTATTTGACTTTTTGTTTGTTTCTTATCTTTTTCAAAACCACCTAACTACTTCTCCCTCTCTAATTTTCGAAAATATCTCACCTCTTTTTCAAAATTCTTTTTAATTAATTAACTAATTGTTTTAAAATTTTAATTTTAATTCTATCTCATCTTTAATTTTCGAAAATCATTAACTCCTTTTCAAAATTAATTTTTGAATTCTCTCTCTCATCTTCTTCTATTTATTTATTTATTTACTAACACTTCTCTTCACCTCTTCTCATCTCAAATCACTGCCCCCATCCTTACCCTTGTGTTTGGATTATTCCTTCTTCTTAATCCTTATCCCCTTTCTTCTTCTACTAATAATAAGGATCCTCTTTACTGTGATATAGAGGATTCCTCTTCCTTTTCTTTTTCTCTTCTCTTTCATATGAGCAGGAACAAGGAAAAAGGCACTCTTATTAAAGCTAATCCTGACCTTGAAAGGACTCTGAAGAGGAAACTAAGAGAAGCTAAATTACAACAATCCAGAGGCAATCTTTCTGAAATTTTCGAACAAGAGAAGGAGATGGCAGCCGAACCCAACAACAATAATGCAAGGAGGATGCTTGGTGATTTTACTAAACCCACATCCAATTTTGATAGAGAGATTCATCTCAAATGGTCCGTAGCTTAGTAATAGAGCATTTGACTGCATATCAAGAGAGCATGAGGAATTCCCTCATCAAGAGATCCCTGAGATACTTCAGGGAATACATTTTCCTCCACACAATTATTGGGAGCAACTAAGGATAAGAGCACCAAAATCATTAGGGATCATGCAACAAAGGCAAGGAAGAGACATAGAGGACCTCAAAAAGCACCATTGGTCCTTCAAGAAGGCGCCACCCTCACTAAGGTGGACTCATTCCTTGTTCTTATTTTTTTTCTGTTTTTCGTTTTCTATGCTATATGTGTGTTTATGTTTTGTGTCTCTACTTCATGATCATTAGTATGTAGTAACTATACCTTAAGGCTATAAATAATTCCATGAATCCTTCACCTCTCTTAAATGAAAAATGTTTTTGATTCAAAAGAACAAGAAGTACATGAATTTCGAAATTATCCTTGAAATTAGTTTAATTATATTGATGTGGTGAGACTACTTTCTGTTTTTTGAATGAATGCTTGAACAATGCATAATTTTGATCTTGTTGTTTATGTATGTTAAAATTGTTGGCTCTTGAAAGAATGATGAACAAGAGAAATGTTATTGATGATCTGAAAAATCATAAAATTGATTCTTGAAGCAAGAAAAAGCAGTGAAAAAGTAAAAAGCTTGCGGAAAAAAAAAGTAGCGAAAAAAAATAGAAAGAAAAAGAAAAAGCAAGCAGAAAAAGCCAATAGCCCTTAAAATCAAAAGGCAAGGGTAAAAAGGATCCAAAGCTTTGAGCATCAATGGATAGGAGGGCCCAAGAAAATAAAATCAAGGCCTAAGCGGCTAAATCAAGCTGTCCCTAACCATGTGCTTGTGTCATGAAGGTCCAAGTGAAAAGCTTGAGACTGAGTGGTTAAAGTCGTGATCCAAAGCAAAAAGAGTGTGCTTAAGAGCTCTGGACACCTCTAACTGGGAACTCTAGCAAAGCTGAGTCACCATCTGAAAAGGTTCACCCAGTCATGGGTCTGTGGCATTTATGTATCCGGTGGTAATACTGAAAAACAAAGTGCTTAGGGCCACGGCCAAGACTTATAAAAGTAGCTGTGTTCAAAAATCAACATACTTAACTAGGAGAATCAATAACACTATCCGAAATTCTAAGTTCCTAGAGAAGCCAATCATTCTAAACTTCAAAGAAAAAAATGAGATGCCAAAACTGTTCAGAAGTAAAAAGCTACAAGTCCCGCTCATCTAATTAGAATTAATATTCATTGATATTTTGGAATTTATAGTATATTCTCTTCTTTTTATCCTAATTGATTTTCAGTTTCTTGGGGACAAGCAACAATTTAAGTTTGGTGTTGTGATGAGCGGATAATTTATACGCTTTTGGCATTGTTTTTAGGTAGTTTTTAGTATGATCTAGTTACTTTTAGGGATGTTTTCATTACTTTTTATGCTAAATTCACATTTCTGGACTTTACTATGAGTTTGTGTATTTTTCTGTGATTTCAGGTATTTTCTAGCTGAAATTGAGGGACCTGAGCAAAACTCTGATAGGAGGCTGACAAAGGACTGCTGATGCTGTTGGAATCTGACCTCCCTGCACTCGAAATGGATTTTCTGGAGCTACAGAACTCCAAATGGCACGCTCTCAACGGCGTTGAAAATTAGACATCCAGAGCTTTCCAGCAATATATAATAGTCCATACTTTATTCGGTATTTGACGACGTAAACTGGCGCTCAACGCCAGTTCCATGCTGCATTCTGGAGTCAAACGCCAGAAACACGTCACGAACCAGAGTTGAACGCCCAAAACACGTTACAAATTGGCGTTCAACTCCAAGAGAAGCCTCAGCTCATGGATAGACCAAGCTCAGCCCAAACATACACCAAGTAGGCCCCGGAAGTGGATTTATGCATCAATTACTTACTTCTGTAAACCTTAGTAGCTAGTTTATTATAAATAGAACTTTTTACTAGTGTATTAGACATCTTTGGTCTCAGTTTTACATTATTCATCCTAGGAGACTATTGATCACGTTTTGGGGGCTGGCTTCTCGGCCATGCCTGGACCTTTCACTTATGTATTTTCAACGGTGGAGTTTCTACACACCATAGATTAAGGGTGTGGAGCTCTGCTGTACCTCAAGTTTTAATGCAATTACTACTATTTTCTATCCAATTCGATTTATTCCTGTTCTAAGATATTCATTGCACTTCAACTTGATTAATGTGATGATCCGTGACACTCATCATCATTCTCACCTATGAACGCGCGTGACTGACAACCACTTCCGTTCTACCTTAGACCGGTCGCATATCTCTTGGATTCCTTAATCAAAATCTCCGTGGTATAAGCTAGAATTGATGGCGACATTCATGGGAATCCGGAAAGTCTAACCTTGTCTGTGGTATTCCGAGTAGGATTCCGGGATTGAATGACTGTGACGAGCTTCAAACTCCTGAAGGCTGGGCGTTAGTGACAGACGCAAAAGAATCACTGGATTCTATTCCAACCTGATTGAGAACCGACAGATGATTAGCCGTGCTGTGACAGAGCATTTGGATCATTTTCACTGAGAGGATGGGATGTAGCCATTGACAACGGTGATGTCCTACATACAGCTTGCCATGGAAAGGATTAAGAAAGATTGGATGAAAACAGCAGGAAAGCAGAGATTCAGAAGGAACACAGCATCTCCATGCACCTATCGAAATTCCCACCATTGGATTACATGAGTAACTTTATCTTTATTTTCTATTTATTTTGTTAATCATATTTAAACCAATAATCTCTTAAATTAGTTAAATCCGCCTGACTAGGATTTACAAGATGACCATAGCTTGCTTCATACCAACAATCTCTGTGGGATCGACCCTTACTCATGTAAGGTATTACTTGGACGACCCAGTACACTTGCTGGTTAGTTGTGCGGAGTTGTGACAAAGTGAGATTCACGTTTGAGAGCACCAAATCTTTTGGAGCCATTGTTGATGATCACAATTTCGTGCATCAATGACCATATATTGTTTCATACCAACAATCTCTGTGGGATCGACCCTTACTCACGTAAGGTATTACTTGGACGACCCAGTGCACTTGCTAGTTAGTTGTGCGGAGTTGTGACTAAGTGTAATTCACGTGTGAGAGCTATCAAATTATTGGAGCCATTGTTGATGATCACAATTCCGTGCACCATGCATGCATCTGGCTGGGCTAATGCCCTTGAGATCACTAATGGACCACCCAAGAGCTTTCTTGTGTGTCCTTAGCACCTGAATTAGTGCTTTCTCTTCCTGTGGCTCTAAGGCAGAGCTTATGATTACAGAAAAAGTTTTACCTTCTCCCAGAAATGCATATTTTAGGGATGGTGGTAGTGGTTTGAGCTCGGGTTTAGGAGGTTTCTCCTCTTCCTGAGGAATTTTCAGAGGTTCTTTTATTTCCTCTGGTTCTTCCAGATCAGACTGAACATCTTTAAAGATATCCTCTAGCTCTGATTCGAGACTCTCAGCCATACTGATCTCCTGTACCAGGGAGTCAATAATATCAACACGCATGCAGTCTTTTGATGTGTCTGGGTGCTTCATTGCTTCAATAGCATTCAGCCTAAACTCATCCTCATTGACTCTCAGGGTTACTTCCCCTTTTTGGACGTCAATGAGGGTTCGTCCAGTTCCTAGGAAAGGGCTTCCTAGAATGAGAGTTGCACTCTTGTGCTCCTCCATTTCCAGCACTACAAAGTCAGTGGAAAAGGCGAATGGCCCAACTGTGACAATCATGTCTTCAATCACTCTTGATGGGTATTTAATGGAGCCATCAGCAAGTTGAAGACATATCCTGGTTGGTTTGACCTCTTCAGTCAAGCCAAGCTTTCTGATAGTGGATGTAGGAATTAGGTTGATACTTGCCATGATCACATAGAGCTGTCTTGGTACAGGTACCCTCTAATGCGCATGGTATCATAAAGCTTCCAGGATCCTTAAGCTTCTCTGGTGAGCTCTTTAAAATGATTGCACTGCATTCTTCATTGAGAAAAACCTTTTTAGTTTCTCTCCAATCCTTCTTATGACTTAAGATCTCTTTCATGAACTTAGCATAAGAGGGTATTTGCTCAAGTGCCTCTGCAAATGGAATCTTGATTTCAAGAGTCCTGAGATAGTCTGCAAAGCGGGCAAATTGTTTATCCTGTTCTGCTTGGCGGAGTTTCTGAGGATAAGGTATTTTGGCTTTGTATTCTTCAACCTTGGTTGCTGCAGGTTTATGTCCTAAAGAGGTAGGTTGAGAAGCCTTCTTGAGGGAGTTATTACCAGCACTTGCAAGTGTCTGGCCCCTCATAGGCGTTTGAACGCCAGGATTGGGGGCTGGATTGGCGTTTAACGCCTGATTCCCTCCCTTTTATGACATTTGAACACTAGAACTGAACATGGGTTGGGCGTTTAACGCCAATTTTTCTCCCTTTTCTGGTGTTTGAACGCTAGAACTGGGCGTCCACTGGGCATTTAACGCCAATTTTTCACCCTTTTCTGGTATTTGAACGCCAGAATCATTCCTCTCTGGGCTCTTACTGTCCTCAGAAGGATTTTGTGTAGCAGCCTGCTCATCCTCTATTATTTGTTCTTTTCTTGGCTTTCTGCTGCTTTGAGTTGAGGTATTCAATATTTTTCCACTCCTTAATTGAATTGCTTAGCACTCTTCTGTTATCTGTTTTGATAACTGCTGTCTTGTCTGGTCAAGTTGTGCTTCCATGTTCCTATTAGCATTGTTAGTGTCTTGTAACATCTCTTTAAATTCTGCCAACTGTTCTGTCAGATAACATAATTGTTGATTAATTTCAGCAACTTGTTCTAGAGGACTAAGTTCAGTGGATACTGCCTTAGCCTCTTCTTTTATGGAGGACTCACTACTTAAGTACAGATGCTGATTTCTAGCAACTATATCAATGAGCTCTTGAGCCTCTTCAATCGTTTTTCTCATGTGTATAGATCCACCGGCTGAGAGGTCTAAAGATATCTGAGCTTTCACTGTACGCCGGTAGTAGAAGATGTCTAACTGTACCCATTCTGAAAACATTTCAGAGGAGCATTTCCTTAGCATCTCTCTGTACCTCTCCCAGGCATTGTAAAGGGATTCATTATCCTCTTGTTTAAAGCCTTGGATGTCCAGCCTTAGCTGTGTCATTCTCTTAGGAGGAAAATATTGATTCAGGAATTTGTCTGACAACTGTTTCCATGTTCTTATGCTAGCTTTAGGTTGGTTATTTAACCACCTCTTAGCTTGGTCTTTTACAGCAAATGGAAACAGTAATAATCTGTAGACATCCTGATCTACTTTCTTATCATACATTGTGTCAGCAATTTGTAAGAACTGTGCCAGAAACTCAGTAGGTTCTTCCTGTGGAAGACCAGAATACTGGCAATTTTTTTGCACCATGATAATGAGTTGAGGATTCAACTCAAAACTATTGACTCCGATGGAGGGTATACAGATACTACTCCCATATGAAGCAGTAGTGGGGTTAGCATATGACCTCAGAGTCCTTCTGGACTGTTCTTTCCACTTGGGTCCATGATGGAGAAAGGGAGATGATGTGGATTTATTTTATTATATTTATTTATTAATTTTTTTTGAAATAATAAAATAAAAAAAAAATTGAAAATATTTTATGAGAATTTTTGAAAAAGAATGAGGAGAGAGAAAGTGGTTAGGAGTTTTTGAAAAAGATATGATTTTTAAAAATTTTGACCAAATCAACCTAATGAATTCAAAAATTATGAGCAATTAAAGGAAAAGATATTTTTTGATTTTTGAATTTTATTATGAAAGAGAAAAACACACAAAAGACACAAGATTTAAAATTTTTAGATCCAATGCTCCTTGTTTTCGAAAATTTTGGAGGGAAAACACCAAGGCACACCAAACTTAAAAATTTTAAGATCAAAACATAAAGAAGACTCAAGAACACTTTGAAGACTCACAAGAACAACAAGAACAAAAAGAAAGAACACCAAACTTAGAATTTTTAGAAAACCAAAATAAAATTTTCAAAAACTAAAGAAAAATTAACAAGAGAACACCAAACTTAAAATTTGGCACAAGATTTAATAAAAAAATTATTTTTAAAAAGATTTTAGAAAGGAAGACTCAAAGGAGCAACTATTCCCAAGAACATAGACACATTCAACAAATGCAAGGATTGAACAGAGAAAACTATTTTTTTTAGATGACAAAAACACAAAGGACACCAAACTTAAAACATGCAACTAGACTCAATGAGAAACTAACAATTAATAAATAAAAATAATATTTTTGAAAAAAAATTTTTGAAAAGAAAGTAAAAGACTCTAAACCAAAAAGACAAATTTTTCCTAATCGAAGTAATAAAATAAACCGTCAGTTGTTCAAACTCGAACAATCCCCAGCAACGGTGCCAAAAACTTGGTGCATGAAAATTACAATCACACTTTGTAATTCCGCACAACTAATACCTTACATGAGTAAGGGTCGATCCCACGGAGATTGCTGGCTTGAAGCAAGCTATGGTTATCTTATTATTCTTAGTCAGGATATCAATAGTGGTCCTTAGTTTTAATTTCGGAAAGTAAAAGAGCATGAAATAAATACTTGTTACGCAGTAATGGAGAATGGGTTGGGGTTTTGGAGATGCTCTGTCTTCTGAATTTCTGCTTTCCTACTGTTTTCTTCTTCACGCACGCAAGTCTCCTTCCATGGCAAGCTGTATGTTGGTGGATCACCGTTGTCAATGGCTACCAGCTGTCCTCTCAGTGAAAAGGGTCCATGTACATGGCTAGTCATCTATTGGTTCTCACTAATGTTAGAATAGGATCCATTGATCCTTTTGCACACTGTCACTGCGCCCAGCATTCATGAGTTTGAAGCTCGTCACAGTCATCCCTTCCCGAATCCTACTCGGAATACAACAGACAAGGTTTAGACTTTTTGGATCTCTGGAATGCTGCCAATTGATTCTAACTTTTACCACGAAGACTCTGATCTCACGGATTTGAATGCTCTGTTGTCAAGAGAGGCAGTCAAACTCGTGAACCAGGAACCCAGGAGATATACATTCAATCTAAGGTAGAATGGAAGTGGTTATCTGCCACGTGTTCATAGGTTTAGAATGGTGATGAGTGTCGTGGATCATCACATTCATCATGTTGAACTGCGAATGAACATCTTAGAATAGAAACAAGCGTGATTGAATAGAAAACAGAAATAATTGCATTAATTCATCGAGACACAGTAGAGCTCCTCACCCCCAACCATGGAGTTTAGAGACTCACGCTATAGAAGATACAAATTCAGATGTAAAAAAGGTCATGAGGTACAAAATAAATATCTAAAAGTAGTTTTTATACTCAACTAGTAACCTAGGTTTACAGAAAATGAGTAAACTAAGATAGATAGTGCGGAAATCCACTTCCGGGGCCCACTTGGTGTGTACTGGGGCTGAGCATTGAAGCTTTCACGTGCTAGGCTATTTCTGGAGTTGAACACCAAGTTGTAACCTATTTCTGGCATTTGACTCTAGCTTGTAACCTGTTTCTGGCATTTAACGCCAGAATAGGGTAGAAGGCTGGCGTTGAACACCAATTTGCGTTATCTAAACTCGGGAAAAGTATGAACTATTATATATTTCTGGAAAGCCCTAGATGTCTACTTTTAAACGCAATTGAGAGCGCGTCATTTGGACTTTTGTAGCTACAAAAATCCCATTTCGAGTGCAGGGAGATCAGAATCCAACAGCATCTATAGTCCTTTTTCAGCCTCTGAATCAGATTTTTGCTCAGGTCCCTCAATTTCAGCCAAAAAATACCTGAAATCACAGAAAAACACACAAACTCATAGCAAAGTCCAGAAATGTGATTTTTGCATAAAAACTAATAAAAATATACTAAAAAGTAGCTAGAACCTACTAAAAACTATATGAAAATACCCCCCAAAAGCGTATAAAATATCCGCTCATCAGTTGTCACGAAAAGGTCCACCATAACTATTGTCTTGGTATGCATCATAGAATGGTTGTTGGTTATAGTGCATTGGAGGGGGTTGTTGCCAAGAGGATTGATCAAATCCTTGTGGCTCCTGGTGCGGAATTTATAATCCACAAACTAACCGGCAAGTGCACCGGGTCGTACCAAGTAATACCTCAGGTGAGTGAGGGTCGATCCCATGAGGATTGATGGATCAAGCAACAATGGTTGATTGATGAGCTTAGTTAGGCAAACAGAAAAGAGTGTTGGATGCTCAAAGAGCATTAAACAATCGTGCAGAAACTAAAAAAGTAAAGTAAATGGTTTGGAAATAAAATATGGAGAAAACAATTAAGGTTTCAGAGTTATCTATTTTTCCGGATTAGCTTTTCTTACTAACTATTTTAATCATGTAGGATTTAATTTATGGCTAACTATATGTGACTAGACCGTAATTCCTTAGACCTTTCTAGTCTCCTCTAAAATTCATCAACAGCCAATTCCTTGGTTAATTAATTCCAATTAGAGGGTGATGATCAAATTCCAGTTTAAATGCCACAAAAACTCTAATTACCCAAAAATAAAAGGATTATATGTCACGTATCCTGTTAAATCCAGATAATTAAAATTTAGAAGAATATATTTTCAAGCTATTGTTCAAGTAAAAAGCTTTTCCAAGTTATACAAGAACTCAAATAGAAAGAGGATCATTGATGAGCGGATAATTTATACGCTTTTTGGCATTGTTTTTAGGTAATTTCTAGTATGTTTTAGTTACTTTTTAGCATATTTTTATTAGCTTTTATGCAAAAATCACATTTCTGGACTTTACTATGAGTTTGTGTGTTTTTCTGTGATTTCAGGTATTTTCTGGCTAAAATTGAGGGACTTAAGCAAAAATCTGATTCAGAGGCTGAGAAAGGACTGCAGATGCTATTGGATTCTGACCTCCCTGCACTCGAAGTGAATTTTCTGGAGCTACAGAAATCCAATTGGTGCGTTCTTAATTGCGTTAGAAAATAGACATCTTGGGCTTTCCAGCAATGTATAATAGTTCATACTTTGCCCGATATTTGATGGCCCAAACTGGTGTCCAAACGCCCACCAGAGACCCTTTTCTGGCGTAAAACGCAAGAACTGGCACCAAAGCTGGAGTTAAACGCCCAAACTGGCACCCAAGCTGGCGTTTAACTCCAAGGATGGCCTATGCACGTGAAAGCTTCAAAGCTCAGCCCAAACACACACCAAGTGGGCCCCGGAAGTGGATTTTTGCACTATCTACTCATTTTCTGTAAACCTAGGTTACTAGTTTAGTATAAATAGCACTTTTTGACTATTGTATTTTATCTTTGGACCACTTTTCGATCCTTTGATCAGGTTTTCTTCCCCTATTTTTGAATTCTTATGCCATTTGGGAGGCTGGCCATTCGGCCATGCCTAGACCTTTTGTTCTTATGTATTTTCAACGGTGGAGTTTCTACACCTCATAGATTAAGGTGAGGAGCTCTGCTGTTCCTCATGAATTAATGCAAGTACTATTATTTTCCTTCAATTCACACCTACTTCTTCTCCAAGATATACTCTTGTACTTAATTTAGTTAAGTCAGACTGAAGGGGTGACCCGTGACAATCACCCACTATCTTCAGTACTCGCTTAGCCAAGATCCGCGTGCCTGACAACTACAAAGCGGTCTACATGATGTTCAATGTAGTCATTGGACGCCAGTCGGAGTATACTCTCTTGGGTCTCTAATCCACAGATTCGCATCGTCTCTCCTGACATTAGAGCATCCGACCCCGTGATTAGGATCTTCGTGGTATAGGCTAGAATCAATAGACAATATTTCTGAGATTCGGAAAGTCTAAACCTTGTCTGTGGTATTCCGAGTAGGATTTGGGAGGGGATGACTGTGAAGAGCTTCAAACTCGAGAATGTTGGGCACAGTGACAGTGTACAAATGGATCAAATAATCTTATTCTGACACAAGTGAGAACCGACAGATGATTAGCCCTGCGGTAGCTGTGCCTGGTATTTTTCATCCGAGACTAGAAATCCGACAGTTGATTAGCCGTACAGAGACCATAGCTGAACCATTTTCACTGAGAGGATCAAACAACTTGCCATGGAAGGGAGGACGCATGATTGGATGAAGGCAATAGGAAAGCAGAGGTTCAGAGGCAACAAAGCATCTCCAAACGCTTATCTGAAATTCCCACCAATGAATTACATAAGTATCTCTATGTTATTTTCCGCTTTATTTATCTTTTAATTATCAAATCCTCAAAACCATTTGAATCTGCCTGACTGAAATTTACAAGATGACCATAGCTTGCTTCAAGCCGTCAATCTCCGTGGGATCGACCCTTACTCACGTAAGGTATTACTTGGACGACCCAGTGCACTTGCTGGTTAGTTGTGCGGAGTTGTGAAAGTGTGATCAGAATTTCGTGCACCAAGTTTTTGGTGCTGTTGCCGGGGATTGTTCGAGTTTGGACAACTGACGGTTTATCTTGTTGCTTAGATTGGGTAATTTTATTTTATGTTTAAGCTTTTTATTTTTATTTTCGAAAAATACAAAAATTTTTTTTATAAAAATCATAAAAACTAAAAAAATATTTTGTGTTTCTTGTTTGAGTCTAGTGCCAATTCCTAAGTTTGGTGTCAATTGCATGTTTTTAATTTTCCTACGTTTTCGGAAAAAAAAATTTCATGCATTGTGTTCTTCAAGTTGTTCTTGATGATTTTCCTTGTTCTGATCTTTAAATTCTCCTGTTTTGTGTCTTTTCCTGTTTTTCGTATGCATTTTCAAATCCATAGTGTCTAAACATTAAAAATTTCTAAGTTTGGTGGCTTGCATATCTTTCTTTCTTAAAAATTTTAAAAAATATGTCCTTGCTGTTCATCATGATCTTCAAAGTGTTCTTGGTGTTCATCTTGACATTCAAAGTGTCCTTGCATGCATTACTTATTTTGATCTTGCATTTTTATGTTTTATTTCATTTTGTTGTTTTTGTCTCTCTTCATTAAAAATTCAAAAATAAAAAATATCTCTTTTCAAGTAAATAATACAGAGGAATGAAGATTCAAAACATACAGCAGAGGAATCACAGAGAAAAAGCTAGGCGTTTAGAAAAACGCCCAGTAACGAAGGGATTCTGGCGTTAAACGCCAGCCAGGGTATCTGGCTGGGCATTAAACGCCCAAAGAGGTAGCATTCTGGGCGTTAAATGCCAGAATGGATAGCATCCTGGGCGTTTAATGCTAGGATGACATAGGGGAGGTAATTTTGTTTCCAATTCAAACTTTTTTCAATTTTTCATGTTTTAAATCATAATTTTAAAATCTTATCTTTCCACATTTTCAAAAATCCTTGCTAACAATTAATGTTTTGATTAAAAAATTTGCAAGTTTGTTACTTTCTTGTTAAGAAAGGTTCAATCTTTGAATTTTATAATCATATCTCTTAATTTCTTGTTAGTCAAGTCATCAATTTTAAAAATCAAATCTTTTTCAATCATATCTTTTTAAAATCAAATCTTTTTCAATCATATCTTTTTAAAATTTTGATTTCAAAATCTTTTTCTAACTTCTTATCTTTTCAAAATTATTTTCAAATCTTTTTCAACTAATTACTATTTCTTATCTTTTTCAAAACCACCTAACCACTTTTTCATTTCTTATTTTCGAAAATTACTAACCCCTTTTTCAAAAATCTTTTTAATTAACTAATTGTTTTAAATTCTAATTTTATGTTATTTCTTTTAAATTTTCGAAAACTCTTTCTCTCTCATCTCTTTCTATTTATTTTATTTAATTGCTAACATTCCTCCTCCACTCATAAAAAAAATTTTTGAACTCACCTCCTCTCTCTTCTCATTCTTCTACTCCTTTTCCTCTGACACATCAAGGAGTCTCTATACTGTGACATAGAGGATTCCACTACTCCCTTTTGTTCTCTTCTTTTTCATATGAGTAGAAACATGGATAAAAACATTCTTGTTGAAGTTGATCCTGAACCTAAAAGGACTCTGAAGAAGAGCTAAGAGAAGATAAAGCATAACACTCTAGAGAGAACCTTATAGAGAATTTTAAAAAAGAAGCAGACATGATAGTTGAACCCAACAACAATGCTAGAGATGCAAGGAAGATACTTGGTGACTATACTGCATCAAGTTCTAACTTCTATGGAAGAAGCATCTCAATTCCTGCCATTGGTGCAAACAACTTTGAGCTTAAGCCTCAATTAGTTTCTCTAATGCAGCAGAATTACAAGTTTCATGGACTTCCATCGGAAGATCCTCATCATTCTTAGCTGAATTCTTGCAAATCTGTGAAACTGTCAAGACCAATAGGGTTAATCCTGAGGTCTACTGACTTATGCTTTTCCCCTTTGCTGTAAGAGAAAGAGCTAGGACATGGTTGGACTCACAACCTAGAGAAAGCCTGAACTCTTGGGAAAAGTTGGTCAATGCTTTCTTGACCAAATTCTTTCCACCTCAAAAGATGAGCAAGCTTAGAGTGGAAGTCCAAACTTTCAAACAGAAGGAAAGTGAATCCCTTTATGAAACTTGGGAAAGAGACAAGCAATTAACCAAAAAGGTGTCCTTCTGACATGCTTCCAGAATGGAGCATCATATGTATATTCTATGATGGTCTGTCTAAATTGTCCAAGATGTCCTTGGACTATTCTGCTGGTGGATATTTTCATCTGAAAACCCCTGCAGAAGCCTAGGAACTCATTGAGATGGTTGCAAATAACCAGTTCATGTACACTTCTAAAAGAAATTTTGTGAATAATGGGATGACTCAGAAGAAAGGAGTTCTTGAGATTGATACTCTGAATGCCATACTGGCTCAAAAAAAAATATTGACTCAACAAGTCAATATAATTTCTTAGAATCTGACTGGATTGCAAGCTGCATCCGGCAGTGCTAAATAAGCCTCCTCTGAAGGAGAAGCTTATGACCCTGAGAATCCTGCAATGGAAGAGGTAAATTACATGGGAGAATCCTATGGAAACACCTATAATCCTTCATGGAGAAATCATCCAAATTTCTCATGAAAGGATCAACAGAAGCCTCAACAAGGCTTCAACAACAATAATGGTGGGAGAAATAGGTTTGGCAATAGCAAACCTTTTCCATCATCTTCTCAGCAACAGACAGAGAATTCTGAGCAGAGCCTTTCTGGCTTAGCAAACATAGTCTCTGATCTATCTAAGACCACTCTCAGTTTCATGAATGAAACAAGGTCCTCCATCAGAAATTTGGAGGTACAAGTGGGTCAGCTGAGTAAAAGAGTTACTGAAACTCCTCCTAGTACTCTCCCAAGCAATAAAGAAGAGAATCCCAAAAGAGAATGCAAGGCCATAACTATAACCAAAATGGCTGAACCTGGAGAGAGTGAAAAGGCAGTGATTCCTAGTGTGGAAGACCTCAAAGGACATCCACTGACCAATAAGGAGTCCCCTATTGAGGAACCAAAGGAATCTGAGGCTTATACAGAGACCATAGAGATTTCACTGAATTTACTTTTGCCATTCATGAGCTCTGGTGAGTATTCTTCCTCTGAAGAGGACGAAGACACTGTTGAGGAGCAAGTTGCTCAGTATATGGGAGCAATCATGAAGCTGAATGCCAAGTTATTTGGTAATGAGACTTGGGAGGATGAACCTCCATTGCTCATCAATGAACTGAATACATGGATTTAGCAGACATTGCCTCAAAAGAAACCGGATCCTGGAAAGTTCCTAATACCTTGCACCATAGGCACCATGACCTTTGACAAGGTTTTGTGTGACCTGGGGCCAGGTATCAACCTCATGCCACTCTCTGTAATGGAAAAACTAGGAATCCTTGAGGTACGAGCTGCAAGAATCTCATTAAAGATGGCAGACAAATAATTGAAACAGGCTTATGGACTTGTAGAGGATGTCTTAGTGAAGATTGAAGGCCTTTACGTCCCTGCTGACTTTATAATCCTAGACACTGGGAAGGATGAGGATGAATCCATCATCCTTGGAAGACCCTTCCTAGCCACAGCAAGGGCTGTGATTGATGTGGATAGAGGAGAGTTAGTCCTTCAACTGAATGAGGACTACCTTGTCTTTAAGAATCAAGGATCTTCTTCTGTAAACATGGAGAAGAAGCATGAAAATCTTCTCTCAATACAGAGTCAGATAGAGTCCCCACACGCAACTTCTAAGTTTGGTGTTGGGAGGCCATAACCATGCTCTGAGCATCTGTGAAGCTCTGTAGGAGCTTCCTATCAAGCTATTGACATTAAAGAAGCGCTTATTGGGGGCAATCCAATTTTAATTATCTATATTAATTACTTTTTCATTTTACTTTCTAGTATTAGTCTATGTTTTCTTTAGGTTGATGATCATGTGGAGTCACAAAAACAGCTGCAGAATTAAAACAGGAATCAAAAATAGCACACCTTGGAGGACGAGCTTACTGGCGTTTAAATGCCAGTAAGGTTAGCAAATTGGGCGTTTAACACCCAGTCTGGCACCATTCTGGGCGTTAAAAGCCAGAAATGGCACACAGACTAGCGTTTAACGCCAGAAAAGAGTGTCTAGTGTCTGGCTGGCGTTAAACGCCAGTAAGAATAGCAAAATGGGCGTTTAACGCCCAGTCTGGCAATATTCTGGGCATTAAACGCCAAAACTGGTAGCCAGACTGGCGTTTAACGCCAGAAATGGGCGTCAGCTTGGCATTTAACGCCAGAAATGCCACACAAAGGGTGTTTAAATGCTAAAATGGTGCAGGGATGAGAATTCCTTGACACCTCAGGATCTATGGACCCCACAGGATTCCCACCTACCTCAACTAATTCTCTCTCCTTCTTCACACCCTTCCATAACACTCTTCTCCAAAGCTCACCCACTATCACACGGATTCCCTCTCCCCCTTACCCTATATATACCCCTCCTTACTCCTTCATTTTCACACATCACAAACCCTCCAAACCTCCCTTGACCGAACCACTGCTCCACCTCCATCTCCTCCATTTCTTTTTCTTCTACTCCTTTCTTTCTTCTTTTGCTCGAGGACGAGAAAACCTTTTAAGTTTGGTGTGGGAAAAAGCATTGCTTTAATTTTTGTTTTTCCATAACCATTAATGGCACCCAAGGCCGGAGAAACCTCTAGAAAGAGGAAAGGGAAGGCAATTGCTTCCACTTCTGAGTCATGAGAGATGCAGAGATTCATCTCGAAGGTCCATCAATACCACTTCTATGAAGTTATGGCCAAGAAGAAGGTGATCCCCGAGGTCCCCTTCAAGCTCAAAAAGAGAAAATATCCGGAGATCCGACAAGAGATTCGGAGAAGAGGTTGGGAAGCTCTCACCATCCCCATCCAACAAGTCAGAATCTTAATGGTTCAAGAGTTCTATGCTAATGCATGGATCACTAAGAACCATGATCAAAGTATGAACCCGAACCCAAAGAATTGGCTCACAATGGTTCGGGGGAAATACTTAGATTTTAGTCCGGAAAATGTGAGGTTGGCATTCAACTTGCCAATGATGCAAGGAGATATTCATCCTTTCACAAGAAGGGTCAACTTTGATCAAATTTTGGACCAAGTCCTCATGGACATCTGTGTAGAAGGAGCCCAATAGAAGAGAGACTCCAAATGCAAGCCGGTTCAACTGAGAAGGCTTGACTTCAAACCCATGGCTAGAGGATGGTTAGAGTTAATCCAACGCTCTATCATTCCTACTAGCAACCGATCCGAAGTAACTGTGGATTGGGCTATCATGATCCATAGCATCATGATTGGAGAGGAAGTGAAAGTTCATGAGATCATACATCTAGAACAATACAAGGTTGCTGACAAGCCCTCCACTTTGGCAAGGTTAGCCTTTTCTTATCTCATCTGTCACCTGTGCAATTTAGCCAGAATTGTCATAGAGGAAGACATCCTCATTGAAGAGGACAAGCTCATCACTAAAAAGAGGATGGAGCAAACAAGAGAGCCCACTCATGGACCTCAACAAGTGCATAAGGAAGTCCCTCATCAAGAAATCCCTGAGATACCTCAAGGGATGTATTTTCCTCCACACAACTATTGGAAGCAACTCAACACCTCTTTGGAGATTTAAGTTCCAACATGGAGCAACTAAGGATAGAGCACTAAGAGCATTCCATTATTCTCCATGAAATTAGAGAGGACCAAAGAGCTATGAGGGAAGAGCAACAAAGGCAAGGAAGAGACATTGAGGAGCTCAAGCACTCCATAGGATCTTCAAGAGGAAGAACTAGCCGCCATCACTAAGGTGGACCCATTCTTTAATTTCTTTGCTATTTTTTTTCTGTTTTTTGGTTTAGATGCTTTATGTTTTGTCTATGTTTGTGTCTTTATTACATGATAATTAGTGTCTAGTGTCTATGCCTTGAAGCTATGAATGTCCCATGAATCCTTCACATTTCTTAAATGAAAAATGTTTCTAATTGCAAAAGAACAAAAAGTACATGAATTTCGAATTCTATCTTGAAATTAGTTTAATTATTTTGATGTGGTGGCAATACTTTTTGTTTTCTGAATGAATGCTTGAACAGTGCATATTTTTTATAGTGAAGTTTATGAATGTTAAAATTGTAGGCTCTTAAAAGAATAATGAAAAAGGAGAAATATTATTGATAATCTGAAAAATCATAAAATTTATTCTTGAAGCAAGAAAAATAAGTAAAAAAATACAAAGTTTGGGGAAAAAAGGGGGCAAAAAAATAAAGGAAAAAAGAAAAAGAAAAAGCAACAGAAAAAGCCAATAGCTCTTTAAACCAAAAGGCAAGAGCAAAAAGCCAGTAACCCTTTAAACTAAAAGGCAAGGGTAAAGAGGATCCAAGACTTTGAGCATTAATGGATAGGAGGGCCCAAAGGAATAAAATCCTAGCCTAAGCAGCTAAATCAAGTTGTCTCTAACCATGTGCTTGTGTCATGAAGGTCCAAGTGAAAAGCTTGAGACTAAGTGGTTAAAGTCATGATCCAAAGCAAAAAGAGTGTGCTTAAGAACTCTGGACACCTCTAACTGGAGACTCTAGCAAAGCTGAGTCACAATCTGAAAAGGTTCACCCAGTTATGTGTCTGTGGCATTTATGTATCCGGTGGTAATACTGGAAAACAAGATGCTTAGGGTCACGGCCAAAACTCATAAGTAGCTATGTTCAAGAATCCACATACTGAACTAAGAGAATCAATAACACTATCTGAATTCTAAGTTCCTATAGATGACAATCATTCTGAACTTCAAAGGATAAAGTGAGATGCCAAAATTGTTCAGAAGCAAAAAGCTACAAGTCCCGCTCATCTAATTAGAACTAAGGTTCATTGATATTTTGGGATTTATTGTATATTCTCTTCTTTTTATCTTATTTTGTTTTTAGTTGCTTGGGGACAAGCAACAATTTAAGTTTGGTGTTGTGATGAGCGGATAATTTATACGCTTTTTGGCATTGTTTTTAGGTAATTTCTAGTATGTTTTAGTTACTTTTTAGTATATTTTTATTAGTTTTTATGCAAAAATCACATTTCTGGACTTTACTATGAGTTTTTGTGTTTTTATGTGATTTCAAGTATTTTCTGGCTGAAATTGAGGGACCTGAGCAGAAATCTGATTTAGAGGCTGAGAAAGGACTGCAGATGCTGTTGGATTCTGCCCTCCCTGCACTCGAAGTGGATTTTCTGGAGCTACAGAAGCCCAATTGGCGCGTTCTTAATTGCGTTAGAAAGTAGACATCTTGGGCTTTCCAGAAATGTATAATAGTCCATACTTTGCTTGATATTTGATGGCCCAAACTGGCATCCAAACGCCCACCAGAGACCCTTTTCTGGCGTAAAACGCTAGAACTGGCACCAAAGCTGGAGTTAAATGCCGAAACTGGCACCCAAGCTGGCATTTAACTCCAAGGATGGCCTATGCACGTGAAAGCTTCAAAGCTCAGCCTAAACACACACCAAGTTGGCCCCGGAAGTGGATTTCTGCACTATCTACTCATTTTCTGTAAACCTAGCTTACTAGTTTAGTATAAATAGCACTTTTTGACTATTGTATTTTATCTTTGGACCACTTTTCGATCCTTTGATCAGGTCTTTTTCCCCTGTTTTCAAATTGTTATGCCATTTGGGAGGCTGGCCATTCGGCCATGCCTAGACCTTTTGTTCTTATGTATTTTCAATGGTGGAGTTTCTACACCTCATAGATTAAGGTGAGGAGCTCTGCTATTCCTCATGAATTAATGCAAGTACTATTGTTTTCCTTAAATTCACGTCTACTTCTTCTCCAAGATATACTATTGTACTTAATTCAGTTAAGTCAGACTGAAGGGGTGACACTTGACAATCACCTACTATCTTCAGTACTCGCTTAACCAAGATCCGCGTGCCTGACAACCATAAAACAGTCTACATGATGTTCAATATAGTCATTGGACGCCAGTCGGAGTATACTCTCTTGGGTCTCTGATCCACGGATTCGCATCATCTTTCCTCATAATAGAGCATCCGACCCCTGATTAGGATCTTTGTGGTATAGGCTAGAATAAATAGACAGCATTCCTGAGATCTGGAAAGTCTAAACCTTGTCTGTGGTATTCCGAGTAGGATCTGGGAAGGGATGAATATGAGGAGCTTCAAACTCGCAAATGTTGGGCGTAGTGACAGTGTGCAAAAGGATCAGTGGATCTTATTTCGACACAAGTGAGAACCGACAGATGATTTGCCCTGCGGTAGCTGTGCCTGGTATTTTTCATCTTTGACGAGAAATTCGACCGTTGATTAGCCGTGCAGAGACCGTAGCCGGACCATTTTCACTGAGAGGATCATACAGCTTGCCATGGAAGGGAGGACACATGATTGGATGATGGCAATAGGAAAGCAGAGGTTCAGAGGCAACAAAGCATCTCCAAATGCTTATCTAAAATTCCCACCAATGAATTACATAAGTATCTCTATGTTATTTTCTGCTTTATTTATCTTTTAATTATCAAATCCTCATAACCATTTGAATCCGCCTGACTGAGATTTACAAGATGACCATAGGTTGCTTCAAGCCGTCAATCTCTGTAGGATCGACCCTTACTCACGTAAGGTATTACTTGGACGACCCAGTGCACTTGCTAGTTTGTTGTGCGGAGTTGTGAAAAGTGTAATCACAATTTTGTGCACCAGTCATACTTCTTTTCCACCCAAATTCACAAGATGAAGAGTGAAAACAATTCTTAAATAATAAATCCATACATGAATTAAAATAGAAAAAGCAATAAAATCAATCCATACAAATAGACAGAGCTTCTAACCTTAACAATGGAGGTTTAGTTGCTCATGGTTCAGAGAGAAAATAAGGATTCAGGTAAAATGTACTGAGTTCCAATCTGATGGGATCCTTTTATATCTAACCCTAATAAATTTAAAAATTCAAATTTCTAAAACTAAAATAATATATTTTCCTAAAAATAATATTTGAATTTAAATCAGAATAATCAGCAAGTCTTTAGTTGATAGGTGGGGACCACTTGTTTTGTCCATTCTGTAGCTTCTAATTTATGTTTTCTGGGCTGGAAATTAGGTTAAAACAGCCCAGAAATTGCCCCCAGCGTTTTTCTGCGTTTTCTGCACGTGGCGCATGTCACACGTACTCGTCAGTCACGCGTACGCGTCGATGGTCTTTTTCGCGAGTCACGCAGACGCGTCAGGTACGCGCACGCGTCGCCGTGCAAATCTTCAAATCACGCGTACGCGTCAGTCACGCGCACGCGTTGCCATGGAAATCTCTAAATCACGCGTACGCGTCAGTTACGCACATGCGTCGCTCCCCGCAGCCATCTCCTTTGATTTTTGTGCTGCAGAAACTCCATCAAATCCAGCCGAATGCTACCTAAGATAAACAGAATTTGCACAAGACTCAAAGTAGCATCCAAAGTGGCTAAAAGATAATTAATTCTTTTTTAAACTCAACAATTTAGATGCAAATTTACTAGGAAAAGATAGGAAAGATGCTCACGCATCACAATACCAAACTTGATCTGTTGCTTGTCCTCAAGCAACTAGAACTAATATAAGCTTAGGATGTGAATTTGCATGGGAATGAGAGTTCGATTAAGCTCATGTCTCTTCTTATAGTTGGGTTTACAACTGCAGTCCTGAATAGTTTTGGCATCTCACTTTCCTTTGAATCAGAAGGATGTCACTGTCATTCGAAATTATAATCCGGATAATATTATGAATTCTCTGATCTTTTGTAACTCAATTTAGTCCTTGAACACAGCAATTTTTTCTGGTGCTTTGCACCTTGAGCCTAGCCGTGACTTTAAATGTTTTGTCTCAAGCTTTACTTGACACAGAAACACCACAAGCACCTAACTGGGGAACTGTCTTTAAGTTCTAAATATTTTTATTTATTTATTTATTTTTTTATTATATTTAACATTTTTTTAGTTACTCCCAGACAGTGGTGCTCAAAGCCTTTAGCGTACTCTGCAATTGATCTCGACTCTAAATGTTCTGTCTCAAGGATTACTTGACACAAGAACACCACAAGCATGTGACTAGGGAAACAACTTTTTGATCTTTTAATCATATCTGACCTCCCTAGTCATTAATGCTCAGAGCCTTGGACCTTGCTCTTATTTTTCTTTTGCTGTTTCTTTTGCTTCAAGGATTAAACTTTCATTAATTTCAGAGAAATCATAATAATTTTTTAAATTCATGTTCCTTATACATCAACATTCTTTGATTCAAATTTAAATATGCACTGTTCATATCAGGCATTCAGAATTACAGAAAATACCACCACATCTAAGTAAATAAGACTATTCTTCAATATAAACTCACTTTCTCATGCAATACACCACTTCAGTATTTTTTATTTGAATTCAAGCTCAGTGAGTAATACATGAGGCATCTTTTTGGAATTAAAGTAATTAAGAGAAAACTAAACTAGACCTAGGATTCTAACTAATAAAGGATCATGCAACAAAACAAAGCAAAATAGCAGAAAATCAAAACATAATACAGTAAAAGCGGGAAAGAATATAGAATGAAAGGAACTCAACCACCTTAGTTATCCTAGCGGTCGTTTTATCCTTCAGGTTGTGCTCCTTCGTGAATATGATTCGCCTCCCTTTTGGTGCCATAAAAAATAAATAGAAAACCCAAAAGAGAAGCGTCAACACCAAACTTAAAGGTTTACTTGTCCTCAAGCAAAGAAGAACTGAAAATAAAAACAAATAGTAAGATGAAAGAAAAATAAAAGGATAAAAGAACAAGAGAGAATTAGGATTTGGAGAGAGAGAACAAAAATTAAAAATGGGCAGCGAACTAGTGTAATTGTGCGGCGTAAGCGACGCGTACGCGTAAAGCACGCGTACGCGTGGGTCGCGCAATTTTCTTAATGACGTGTGAACGTCAATCACGTGTCCGCGTGACCTTGGTTTGTGCGGATCGCGCGAAGCCAGCTGTGCGCTCGCACAACTCTCTGTTTGCGTGGCTTGTGAACCAATATTTCATACGACGCGTGCGCGTCTTGCACGCGCACGCGTGGATGGCCATCTGTGCAAATGACGCATATGCGTCAGGGACACGTACGCATGATCAAATTTATGCTTCTAACACACGTCTAACCCCAAGCCAGCACAACTCTCTGTTCAAACACCTTTTACGCCGATTTCACTCATCCACGCGTGCGCGTGCTTGACGTGTAAGCGTGGAATGCCAAAATCGCAAATGACGCGCACGCGTTATGGACGCGTACACGTGAGCATGTTTGTGCGCCAGGCACGCTTTCTGTGCCAGTCCTGCGCAACTCTCTGTTCATTTTTATTTTTTTACGCACACCCTTCTGACGCGTACGCGTCAGCGATGCTTGCGCGTCGTGTTCTTTTATTTTATTTGTCCGGCTCCTGTTCTAAGATAGCTGCATAATCTGAAAAACAGTAAAAACTTAGTAAAAATCAAATAAGAAAGAAAACTACTATGAAAATTAGCTAAGGATACGAATTTATCAGGTTGCCTCCCGACAAGCGCTTCTTTACCGTCACAAGCTTGACAGTCAGCTCCTCTAAGGAGGAGGATCATAGGGGCTCAGCTCTTCACCCCTTACTTTGAACTTCTTTTCTATGTCTCCATAACGTAGTTCAATATGCTCCAGAGAGAGGATTCTGATTACTGTATAAACCCATGCTGGATTGCTGGTCAACACCACCTTCATTCCTGGGGAGAAACCTTCAGTGGGGATCTTTTTGTTTCTCTATCCTCTGGGTACTTTCTTCTTTTTGGGAACCTCCTCCTTGGTAGATGATGCATTCCGAACACCAAACTTAGGTTTGATGTCAGAAGGAATTTTATTGATTGTTGCCAAGGGAGGTTTGAGCTATAGATTCTACTGTGTATCATCAGGGGGTTTTTGAAGGGTTGGATCAATAAGCTCAGTCTGCTCACCTGCTGAATGTACATCTTTGAAAACATGGAAGACTAGTTGCTCATCATGCACTCTAATCACTAATTCGCCCACTTCTACATCAATCAGAGCTCTTCCAGTGGCTAGGAATGGTATTCCTAGAATTATAGAGGCATTCTCATCCTCCCTCGTGTCAAGAATCACAAAGTCTGCTGGGAGGAAGAACTTACCCACTTTGACCAAGATATTCTCCACTAATCCGTATGTAGGCTTCATAGATTTGTTTGTCATCTGTAATGCTATCTCTGTGGGTTGTGCCTCTTGGATTTGCAGCTTCTTCATCACAGATAAGGGCATTAGATTTATGCTTGCCCCAGATCACATAGGGCTTTCTCAAAGGTTGTGCTCCTAATGGTGCATGGAATTTGAAAGCTCCCTGGATCTGACATCTTCCTTGGCAAGTTATTCTGAATTACAACACTACATTCTTTAGTCAGGACTACTGTCTCATCTCCCTTTAAACGCTTCTTCTTTGACAACAGCTCCTTCATGAACTTGACATAGATAGGCATTTGTTCCAAAACCTCAGCAAAGGGAATATTGATTTGCAACTTTCTGAAGACTTCCAAGAACTTCGAAAACTGCTTGTCCTTGGTCTCTTTTTGAAGTTTCTGAGGATATGGCATCTTAGGCTTGTACTCAGGAGCCTTTGGCAATGTAGGATGAATGTCAAGAGAGTCTGGGAATGGGTTATCCACACGCTTTGGAGGGGCGTGCTCTTCTTCTTCCTTCTTCTCCTTTGGAGCTTCTTTTTCAACTGACTCTTCATTTACCTTGGCCTTAGAGATAGCTACTTTACCACTTCTCAATTGAATAACCTTGCAATCTTTTTCAACTGGCTCCTCAGCAACTTGTGCTTCCATACTTGCCACTTGTTCACTTATAAAGGTGATAGCCTTGCATTCCTCTCTTGGATTCACTACTGTATTACCAGGAAGGCTATTAGTGGTCCTTTGATCAATTTCATTAACTTTTTTTGCTAATTGACCCATCTGAATCTCTAAGTTCTTGATTGATGTTCTGGTTTCCTATCTAAAACTTATCAACATTGCTTCCAAATCATTATTCTGTTAGGGCTGAGAAGTTGCTTGCTGAGATGACTGAAACTGGTGGTTATTAAAATTATTCTGTTGAAAACAACCTTGAGAATTATGATTAAAATTTTGTGACCTCTGAGGTTGCTCTCTCCATCCAAAATTTGGGTGATTTCTCCAGCCCTGATTGTAGGTGTTAGAGTAGGGATCATTGTTGGGATTTGTAGGAGCACTCCCTATGTAATTGACCTGTTAAGAAGAAAATTGAGCATAATCATAATTATCATTTTGCACAAAATTACCTATCATGTTATAAGAGGCTTCTTGAGGTGGATTTTGGGTGTTGATAGCTGAGACCTGCATACCACCCATCTATTGAGTAAGTAGATTTATTTGCTGAGACATAAGCTTATTTTGAGCAAGAAGAGCATTAAGAGTTTCTACTTCCATGACACCCTTCTTCTGAGGAGCCTCAGAGTTCACAGGATTCCTGTTAGATGATTATAAATATTGGTTGCTAGCAACCAATTCAATAAGCTCAATAGTCTCCTCCGGTGTCTTCTTCTTGTGCAATGAACTTCCTGCAGAATTATCTAAGCACATCTTGGACATTTTCCCCAGGCCTTCATAAAAGATATCTAGTTGAGTCCATTTGGAGAACATGTCCGGAGGGTATTGCCTAGTCAGTAGCTTGTATCTCTCCCAAGATTCATAATGAGTTTTAACATCCTTCTGCCTGAAGGTCTGAACCTCTACCCTAAGCTTAGTCAGCTTCTTTGGTGGGAAGAATTTAGTAACAAACTCAGTAACAACCTTGTTCCAAGTATCTAAACTCTCCTTGGGTCGAAAATCTAGCCATAGCTTTGCTCCATCCCTCAGGACAAACGGGAAGAGCATGAGTTTGTACACCTCTAGGTTCACTCTATTTGTCTTCACAGTATCACAAATCTGCAGAAAATTGGAAATAAATTGATTTTGGTCTTCGTGGGGAAGACCATGATACTGGCAGTTTTGTTGCACCAGGGTGACTAGTTGTGGCTTTAACTCAAAGTTGTTCGCAGCTATAGGAGGCACCACAATGCTTTTTCCATAAAGATCTGCAGTAGGAGCAGAATAAGAGCCAAGCACTCTCCTCTAAAATTCATCAACAGCCAATTCATTGGTCAATTAATTCCAATTAGAGGGTGATGATCAAATTCCAGTTTATATGCCACAAAAACTCTAATTACCCAAAAATAAAAGGATTATATGTCACGTATCCTGTTAAATCCAGATAATTAAAATTTAGGAGAATATGTTTTCAAGCTATTGTTCAAGTAAAGAGCTTTTCCAAGTTATATAAGAACTCAAATAGAAAGGGGGTCATACTTCTGTTTCACCCAAATTCATAAGATGAAGAGCAAAAAAATTCTTAAATTATAAATCCACACATGAATTAAAATAGAAAAAGCAATAAATCAATCCATATAAATAGACAGAGCTCCTAACCTTAATAGTGGAGGTTTAGTTGCTCATGGTTCAGAGAGAAAATAAGGATTCAGGTAAAATGTACTGAGTTCCAATCTGATGGGATCCTTTTATATCTAATCCTAATAAATTTAAAAATTTAATTTTCTAAAACTAAAATAATATCTTTTCCTAAAAATAATATTTGAATTTAAATCAGAATAATCAGCAAGTCTTTAGTTGATGGGTGGGGACTACTTGTTTTGTCCATTCTGCAGCTTCTAATATGTGTTTTTTGAGCTAAAAACTGTGTCAAAACAACCCAGAAATTGTCCCCAGCATTTTTCTGTGTTTTCTGCACGTGGCACATGTCACGCGTACGCGTCAGTCATGCGTACCCGTCGATGGTCTTTTTCGGGAGTCACGTGGCCGCATCAGGTACGCACACGCGTCGCCATGCAAATCTTCAAATCACGCGTATGCGTCAGTCACGCGCACGCGTCGCCATGCAACGCTCCAAATCACGCGTACGTGACAGTTACGTGCATGCGTCGCTCCCCGCAGCCATCTCCTTTGATTCTTGTGCTGCAGAAACTCCATCAAATCCAGCCAAATGCTACCTAAGATAAACAGAATTTGCACAAGACTCAAAGTAGCATCCAAAGTGGCTAAAAGATAATTAATTCTTTATTAAACTCAACAATTTAGATGCAAATTCACTAGGAAAAGATAGAAAAGATACTCACGCATCAGCTCCCCCCATCTTTGATTGTTCTAACTTTGATGCATGTTTGCATTATAACTTCCATTCCCTGTAACATAATTTGAACTGAACTCGTAGCGATAGGGGTGAGAATTCATAGTAGCTAATAAAAATTAAAAACAAAAACAAATAAATAGGCAAAAATCAAATATTTAAAATAACCAATAATAAGGGACACGTTTGCAATTCTCCGGCAATGGTGCCATTTTGACGAACGGATTTTCTTGTGTGGTGTAGAATTTCACAATTAAGTTCTCGTTGAAAGTATAGCTTCTAAACCAACAAGAGTCCTTTCGTACAAAAACTTGTTTGTCACTAGTAACAAACCCCTAGTAAAATTGATAACCGAAGTATTTAAACCTCGGGCCGTCTCTCAAGGAATTGTAGGGAAGTGTTCTTGTTATTGGTTATGCAAAAGGTATATTTTGGGGTTTTTAAGATAAGAAGCAAGAATAGTAAATGGAAAAAGGAATAAACTAATAACTAGAAAAGCTCTTGGCAAGGTGTGAGAACTGGATGTCCTATCCTAGTTATCCTTATCAATTGTGATGAGAATTGTTCATTGCTCCCACTTGGTCACCCTCTAACTATGAAAGTGCATCAAGTGGATAAATCAATATGAATCCTCAAGTCCCAGTCAACTCCCAAGGAAAGACTAAAGTTAGTGGAATTCAAAATCAATCAGCAACTTTCAATTATCAATCAACAAAGGAGTTTGATAACTCAAGTGTTACTGATTACTCAACCAAGCTAAGAACATAAAATCCTACTCTAACATCCTTCTAAGCATTTTGTCAGGTACTTGGAGGGCATAACATAAAAACATAGAAAAGCAATAAGAGATAATAAAATCCAAACAATCAATTGCATTAGTATGGAAATTGAATCTAACATCAAAAGTTCACAAACTAAAATAATAAAAATGAGTAATCAATAAGAGTAGAAGAAAAATCTTAAATCCTAAAACCTAAAGAGAGGAGAGAGCCCCTCTCTCTAGAAAACTACATCTAAACTTCAAATTGTGTGAATGAAAGTTGAATGAATGATGATTCCTCTGATTCCCCCACTCTGCAGCTTTTATTCTATGTTTCTGGGCCGAAAACTAGGTCAAAAAGAGCCCAGAAATTGCTGGCGATGATTTCTACAAATTTCTGCACGTGGCGCATACCATGCGTACGCGTAAGTCACACGTGCGCGTCGTTTGGCGAAATTTCTAGTCTCGCGTATGCGTCAGTCACGCGTACGCGTTGCTTCTCTTCTGCGCTTGATCACGCATGCACTTCGTCCAAGTGTACGCGTCACTGCTCGCTCCCCAAAGCTTCATCTTCTCGCGTTCCTTCCGCTTTTACATGTTTCCTGTCCATTCTCTAAGCCATTCCTACCCTATAAAGCCTGAAAACACTTAGCACATAGATCACGGTATCGAATGGTAATAGAGGATAATTAAAATTTGCTAAATTAAGACTAAAGAAACATGTTTTCAATCAAAGCACAAAATCAGGAAGGAAAATGTAAAACATGCGAATTCTATGAATAAGTGTGAGAATAGTGGATAAAATTCACTCAATTAGGCACAAGATGTGCCACGAAATAGTGGTGTATGACACTCTCTTTCTTTAAAGTTCCTCTTAGGGATGCTTAACCTAGAGACAATATATGAGTTAGCTACCGAATGTGTCAGATTTTGGTGATTTAACTGACACATGAGCTTATAGCCAGTAGGATAGATATACATCGTATGCATATGTGTGTTTTGTTTGATTGTGCATTAAATGGGCTTGCCTATGTGATTATTATGCTTACCTTCTATATTTGCTACCTGTTGTATCTATATCCTACTTGTATTTGCTTTTTCTGTGTATTGGAGTTTTGGAGGATGGGAGGAAGGCAAGAAGCTGAGGGAATAAGTTAGAATTAAGTAGAATTGAGTTAGGATTAAGAACCTTAGAATACCTACCTTACTTATAGTTTTCAGTTATAGACTTATAGTTAAGCTTTAAATTTGAGTGTCGTAATTCTAGGATTCCCTCTGGCTTTTTTGGGACCTTATATATTATTTATCTAGGAACCACTACCATGCTGAGAACCTCTGGTTCTCATTCCTTACATATGTTATCGTTTTCAGATGCAGATCGAGAGGTACCTCACTGAGCGTCTGCAGTTTCCTCTGCAGGCGAAGATAGATATTTGGGGATTACTATATTTTGTTTTATTCCTTGTTTATATATATAGACTCTCCGATTATGTATTTTGAAATTTTATCCCTCCTAGAGGTGACTCAGAGAAACAAGTTATTAGCTTTCTGTTTCTACGATAATTTTGGGTTGTGTATATATATGTATATGTATATGTATATGTATATGTATGTATGTATGTATGTATACTTTGGCCAACCTTTGCTTTACAGGTTGAGTTAAGAGCTTGATTATTTGTATTTTAAAATTCTGACCTATAGATGTACATATAACTTTCTTCTCGATTTGATCTTTGTACTTTGCATTTTTTGTTTTGCAGTTTTGCTTAAGTTTCATTTCTTCAAGGCTCCTAGATATGTATTTCCTTCAACTATATCTATATACATCTTTTCTTTTAGAGGTCATAATACCTCGCCACCTATGCTTTACGACTCGAGCATAAGGTTGTGTATAGTAGGGTGTTACATTATGGTATCAGAGCAGTTTATTCCTGTAGAGCCTGAAGGACGGACTGACTATGCTTCTGAGCATACTCTGGCTGTGTGTACATGCTATTTAGGATGTCTTCTTGACATATATATCATAAATATTCATGAGCATACTTTTGGAGATTCGAAGTACTACACTTGAGATATTAAGACTGGTTACCTTAATATCAATTGTTTGGTGTGGATAAGACCCAAAGGACATCTCATGGATGCAAGCAAGGTTATACGATTGATTTTAAAGCTACTCTGGAGAATATAGTTACTGTTGTGCGAGCTATTGCTAAAGGGATGGAGCGAACAAACTAGGAACGATGATAGAAGCGGTAATGGACCTGGTGGTGAAGAAAACCAAGGGATTAGAACTCGTGCAACTGGAGTAAAGGATAATGGAGTTTAGTTATAAAGGTAAAAAGATTCAAGGAGATATTCGATGGAAGCGAGTGAATGATTAAACTCTTAGTTATTTATAATCAGAGTGGCGCTGTGGAAGCGCGGTGAATTGGTGGCTCTAGAGTTGTAGTGACGTGAGAAAGGAGTCTTGGGATAGGAGATTATTTTGAAGATTAACGTATGATCAAGGAAGGAAAGTGTGAATGTTTGAATTAGGTTATAACGGATTGAATTAGACTAAGAGATTGTGAAATTGAGTTGCATTTGAGATGGTTGAGAAGGATTAGAGATTGACTTGATTTAGATGGAACTTTTGGAGCGTAAGGGAGTTTATAGTCATTGAGAAAGAGTTAGAAGAAGCTAAGAGTGAAACAAACGAGTATAGATTAGGCTTGAATTTGGTTAAGTTTAAAAATCATGTACATGAGATTGAAGAATATGAACTGCTGTCTAAATTGATGTTAGAGAATAGTAGAATGAATGGTTGGAGATTAGTTGATTTTGAGACAACATATTCGAAGATTGGAGAGCAAATTTTGAGGGCAAAATTTTTATTTAGGAGGGTAGGATGTAAACCCCGAATAATTAGTAAATAATTAATTAATAAATTAATTATTATTTAAAGAAATTAAAAAGTTAAATTTTATAGTTAAATGAGGTAGAGATAATTAAAACATAAATTTTAACACTAATTTCAAAGTTTTCGGTCCAAAATTAGGCCGAACAGGCCCAACTGGGCCCAAGGCCCAACCCAAGCCCACAGTTAATAAGAGCCACAGCTTCTTCCCTTGTTTCATAATGAAACACCCTGGGAAATTGAAGAAGGGAGCAAATGGGAATCAATACCCTTGTTCCAATTTCAATTTCACGTATCTTTCAATCTGGAGCTTTGATTGAAGAGCCGTCAGAGACAACGTGCTCGCCTCAAAATTCTCTACAAAGTTAACAAACCAATTTGGTTGGAAATCCAATTTTTATTATCCAACTCTCCCCTCTTTAGTTTCAAATTATGAGATTTTGGTATTGAGGATTATGCAATTTTGATGTCTTAGGACTGAATTAGCTTTCAGGAATTGTTGAATTTTGTTCATTTGAGATGTGGGTGAGGTAAGAAACCTCTAATTCTTGGTGAATTTCTAATTTAGTAAACTCTATGTTGATTATAGCAATAATATGTGATATTAGATTGAATTTGGTTATTGGTTAGACTTGATTGATGATGTGGAACAAGTGATTCTGAGTTGAACTTGGTTGATTGAGAATTTGGAGCTTGGAGCTTGTGGTGAGAAAGACTTTTAAAGGGTTTTGTGGCTTAGGGAGGAATCAGCCAAGATATGATTTTGATTTCTCGTATGTAATATGTAATGTCTTGTGAAAGCATAGGCTAGATGACCATATGATAGGTTGGAATGAACGATTTTGTTAATGTTAGTGGTCTTGACGAATATGTTGAATATTGATGATTTATTATGGATGATTGTGAATAAGGATGATGATAAATTAAGAATGTGATGAGTGATATGTATGAATGTGCAATTGTTGGATAATGAGTATATTGGAGTTGGAAGATGTGGAGATGTGTTGTTGAGTTAGTAAGTATTGATGATAGGAAGTGTAATGATAAATGATAATGTTGAAATATGAGGATGATGCTTGTATGAATGATGATTACGTGTGATTTATATTAAAAATGGCTAAGAGTGCTGATGATCAGAAATGTTGAGGGAATGGGAGTTGTTACAATTATGGAAATAATTGAATGTGAAAAGAAAGTTTGTCAAAATAAAGGTTTGAAGTTTTAATGGAAACTTGATTTTTGGACTGAACTTTGGCGAGCCAAAACTTGGCATATGGAACTCCAAACTTTTCCAAACTGGTTTTATATGAAAATAGGGTCCGTGAACTTTACGCAGTTTGAAGAACGGGATAAAAATGATTTTTAAAGAAAAGTTATACACGTCGGATGTTCGGTGTGCAAAATGTAATTCTGCAACATTGAACAACTTTTGGCATTTTGGGGAGGCTCGCGTACGCGAGTGTACACGCGACACGGCCATTTGGTTTCGCCAGGCATGTGCACGTACGCGGGAGTATGCTGCGTACATGAGATGGTAAAATTTATATGCTTGCGTACGTGGGAACATACACACGATGCAAGAAAACCATTCTGGCCAAGGAAACTTGTGTGTTAAATTGAAATTTCATCGGATGGCAAGTTAGGGATGGAGGATTCCCTCTCTTGTTGTGACGTGTATGTGGGAAAGGTGAAAAGACACTTTCCTTTGCATTGTTTTCTCTACATTCTTCTCTGTTTGCAAGGTGGAAAGGCACACTCCTTTGATGTGGAAAGGCACTCTCCTTCGTGATACCTCTAGGAGAAGGTGGAAAGGCACTCTTCTTCGTTAAAGTTCCTCCTAGGGATGCGCAACCTAGAGACAATATCTGGGTTAGCTACCGGATGTGTCAGGTTCTGGTGATTTAACCAACACGTGAGCTCACAGCCAGTAGGATAGACATACATCATATGCATATGCATATGTGTGTTTTGTTTGATTGTGCATTAATTGGGCTTGTCTACGTGATTATTATGCTTACTTGATATATTTACTACCTGTTGTATCTGTATCCTACTTGTTTCTGATTTATCTCTATTGTTTGTCTGTGTACCGGAGTTTTGGAGGATGGGAGGAAGGCGAGAAGCTGAGGGAATAAGTTAGAATTAATTAGAATTGAGTTAGGATTAAGAACCTTAGAGTACCTACCTAACTTATGGTTTTCAGTTATAGTTAAGCTTTAAATTTGAGTGTTAGAGTTCTAGGATTGTCTCTGAATTTTTTGGGACCTTATCTATTATTTATGTGGGCACAACTACCATGCTGAGAACCTCTGGTTCTCATTCCTTACATATGTTGTCATATGCAAGTCAAGAGGCACCTCGCTGAGCGTCTGGAGTTTTCTCTGCAAGAGGTCGTAATTCCTCGCCACTTCTACTTTACGACTCGAGCATAAGGTTCTGTGTGGTAGGATGTTACAGTACCCCTCCAAGCTGTGGTACCACCCGATCCACCTGATGCCACTCTATGACAGCAAAATATATTAATTCCGTCGTGGCCCTCCATAACGCCATCTGACGTGGCTCTAGTATGTCGGGATGCACCACCTGTACGACATCCAACGAGCTATATGGCATCCACACGAACTGGTTTTCGAAAGTCATCATGAATAGCAAGCAAACAAAATAAATGAACAATAAAAACAAGAAATACATAACACTTATATCCCCATCCCAAAGAAAATTTATCCTCAGTCTGTAGTGCTCGACTCGAGGTCCCATCTCACTCAATGTTGGCGGATAATCTGACCACTTGCGACCTAACACATGTTGTCAACAACGGGCAAAACCTTAAAAATAATGACACACAATACAACTATTAACATTGAGTACCTCGAAGCCAATGGCCAATGAAAGGTGTCAAACCCGTTGGGCCTAAAACCCGGAAACTGCCGAAAAATCCATGGCTGGAGGAGCTGCAACGGACCGACCAACTTAACCACGTGCATGTTGGCCACACAGCATGAGCACCGGTATAACCACGATAGAACGGCTGATCCCCAACTATAACTGCCCATGTTCTATAATCTCGTTATGTATGGCGGCCACCTAATATGTATGTGTGTACATAACTTGATGAGCGGATATTTTAGACGCTTTTTGATGTTATTTTCCTAGTATTTTTAACATATTTTATTAAGTTTTATTATATTTTAGTAGGTTTTAATGCAAAATTCACTTTTTGGATGCTACTTTGAGCTTTTGTGTTTTTCCTATGATTTTAGGTGAATTTTTGGTGAATTTGGCAAGTTTTGGCAAAGTTTGATTCAGAGGCAAGGAAAGCATAGCAGATGTTGTCAGATTCTAACCTTTGTGCATTCAAATGAGCATTTTTGGAGCTACAAAGGTCTAAATGATGTGTTCTCAACGGCGTTGGAAAGCTAACTTCCAGAGCTTTCCAGTATAGTTTATAATTTTCATTGGATTGGACTGCCCAAAACGGGCGTTGAACGCCCAAACTACCCCCTTTCTGGCGTTCAACGCCCCAAGAGGACCAATGCCAACGTTGAACACCCAAACCTGGCGTTCAACGCCACCAAGGGAGTAAGGAAGCAACATATGAATGCCCACTTCTTCAAGATGGACGCCAAGCACAGCCCAAACACTCACCAAGTGGGTCCAGAAGTGGATTTTCGCATCTTTCTGCTTAGTTTATTTCATTTTTGTAATTTTTAATTATTAGATTAGTGTCTATAGAAGGGAAGATCCCCATTTTTTAGGATCTTCTATACCATATTCAAACCTTACACATTATTTTCTGTACGGTATGAGCAACTAAACCTCCTAGGTTGAGGCTAGGAGCTCTGCTGATTCCTATGGATTAATACAATTACTTTTCTACTTCAATTTATATTGATTCTATTCTATGATGTATTGTCACTCTTCATCTTTATGAATTTGGGGTGGAACTAAAGTAAGACCCCCTATTCTACATGAGTTCTTTATGAGTCCTAACCCGGATAGTGTTGAGCTATAGCTTGAGAGTGCATCACGGGTTCCAACAAGTTAGTTGAGCTAATTGAGATATGTGACATGAAATCTTGTTAGTCAGGGGTAATTGAGGTTTCTGTGGCTCTAAGGGCTAGAATATCATAGAGCGTCATTCTCCGATCCAGAAGATCCGACCTTGTCTGTGGCGTTTTGAGTAGGATCATCAGAGATTGAATTGCGTGAGTTTCACCCTCTCCCAGATTAATCTAGACTGAGCGGGCATTTGGTTTGGATCAGAGGAGATTAATAACACGACCCATGGCTTAATCACTTACAGCCTTGCCATTGAAGGAATCATTCATCGTTGGAGCAGTTAGTATGACGAGTTAATCCAGAAGAATAAGCATCTTTGAGGCCTTAACTGATTTCTCATCACTGTCTCTACATCAGTTCTTTATTGCTTTTGTTATTGCTTGTTTATGCGCCTACAACCAACAACAACTCCCTTTTTTTCGCCTAACTATGATCTGCAGGATAACAACAACTTGCTCAATTTGGCAACCCTCGTGGGATTTGACCCTCACTCACCTGAGGTATTACTTGGACGACCCGGTGCACTTGCCGGTTCAGTTGTGCGAGTCACAAATTCGCGCACCAAGGTTTTTGTGCCGTTGCCAGGGATTGTTTGAGATTGACAAACTAACGATTGTCTTGCTGCTTAGATAAAGTAATTTACTGTTTTCCTTTTTGTGTTTCTTGTTTTCTTTTTAAAATCTTTCAAAAAAATGTTATTTTCTCTTTAGTCATTCTTTTTCTTCTATTTGAGTTTTGTGTCAGTTTTTAAGTTTGGTGTCCCTTTTGTTTTCATTTCTTTTCTTGAGTCTTTCGAAAATTGTTCTTGTTTTCTTTCTTTATGTTCGAAATTTTCTTAGCATTTTTCTTTGTTTGATTTAAAAATCTTTAAGTTTGGTGTCTATTAGTGTTTTTCCTTTTTAATTTTGAAATTGGGGTCTTTAATTTCAAAAATATTTTCAAAAATTTTTCAAATTGGTTTTAAAATTTTAAGTTTGGTTTGGTAATCTTGTTTTTCTTGTTTATCATTTTCTATCTTTAAATCTTTGTCTTATCTTTTTGTTTGATTTTCAAAATTTGTTATCTCATCTTTAATTTGATTTCAAATTTTAAAAGTTTAGTATTTTGTTAGTTATCTTTCTTTTAAATTTTAATTTTAAAAATCTTTAAAATTTTAAAATCTTATCTTATCTTGTTTCTCTCTCTTTTGACTTTTTCTAATTTTTTAATTTTAAAATCTTTATTTGACTTTCTCTTTTTAAATTTTAAATCAAATCTTTTCTCTTTAATTTTTAAAATTTTATCTTGTTTTATTTGACTCTTTCTTTCTAAATTTAATATTTAAAATCTTTAATTGATCTTTTCTTTTCAAATTTCAAAATTTTTTAAATCAAATATTTTATTCTTATTTCAAATCTTAATTATCTTAACTTGATTTTAAAAGTTCGATATCTCTTTGATTCTTCTTTCTCTTCTTTTTTTATTTTTCGAAAATCTTCCATCTTCTTCTCTTCTTTTTTTGAACATTTTTAAATCTTTTTTCCTTCTCTATTTTTCGAAAATTTCTAATTACTTAAAAGACACCTGCCTTTTCTTTCCTCTTTATCTATCTATCTACCAAAGGACCTCTATACTCTGACATAGAGACTCCTTTCTTTCTCTCTTCTTGGTTTCTTTCTTCTTGTTTATGATAGGGATAAAGAACCTCCCTTTGATCCTGATCCTAAACCTGAAAGGACTCTAAGAAGGCGTCTGCAACAAGCTCAGGCTAGCAGAGCCATAAGGAATCTCACAGGAGCTCTAGAGCAAGAAGCTGAAGAAACAACAATGGCAGCTAATCCAAACAATGGGGTGACGCAAGAAAGGTCCTAGGATCTTACACTGCATCCAATTCTGATTTCTATGGGCGCAGTGATGCACCATTATTTTGTGGTACATCTTATGCTTAATTGAGTGGATTTTATCCACTAGTCTCACACTTATTCATATTATTTGCATGGTTTTACAATTCCTTCCCATAATATGTTCTATGATTGAAAACATGTTTCTTTGGCCATAAATTTCCTATGTTTAATCCCCTCTTATTACCATTTGATGCCATGATATGTGTGTTGAGTGTATTCAGGCTTTATAGGGCAGGAATGGCTTAGAGGATGGAAAGGAAGCATGCAAAAGTGGAAGGAATACAAGAAACTGAAGGAATTGCTGAGCTGTCCAGCCTGACCTCTTCGCACTCAAACGGTTATAACTTGAGCTACAGAGGTCCAAATGAGACGGTTCAAGTTGCGTTGAAAAGCTAACATCTGGGGCCTCGAAATAATATATAATTTGATATAGTGGCCGTACACAAAAAAGACGTGCACGCATCGTTCTGCAGAAATTCCAGCGACCTGCACGTATTTGAATTCACCCCCAGCAATTTCTGGGCTGTTACTGGTCCAGTTTTCGGCCCAGAAAATACAGATTAGAGGCTATAAAGTGGGGAAATGCATCTATTCAAAAATACAACATTTATTATTCACAATTTTAGTTTTAGATGTAGTTTTTCTAGAGAGGGAGGCTCTCTCCTCTCTCTAAGTTTTTAGGATTTAGGATTTCTATTAGTTTTAGGCTATTTCTTCTTCATTCCAGGTTTAATATTCTTTTACTTTAATTTCTCTTCTACTTTTATTTATTCTATTATTTTAGTTTGTTAATATTGGTTTATGAACTCCATGTTAGGATTGATTTTCTTAATTAATACACATTGAGGTAATTCAGATTTAAGGTTGCTTTCTTCAAATTCATGTTATTGATACTTCCAATTTAATTTAGATTTTTTCCCTTTGCTTTGGTTGAGTAATTGGTGACACTTGAGTTATCAAACTCAGCTGATGATTGAAAATTGGAATTTGCTGATTGATTTGGATCCCTCTAAAGCTAGTCTTTCCATAGGAGTTGACTAGAACTTGAGGAATCAAATTGATTAGTTCACTTGACTTTCCTTTATTTAGTAAGGGTTAACTGATGAGCGGATAATTTATACGCTTTTTGGCATTGTTTTTAGGTAGTTTTTAGTAAGTTCAAGCTACTTTTAGGGATGTTTTCATTAATTTTTATGTTAAATTCACATTTCTGGACTTTACTATGAGTTTGTGTGTTTTTCTGTAATTTCAGGTAATTTCTGGCTGAAATTGAGGGACCTGAGCAAAACTCTGAAAAAGGCTGACAAAAGGACTGCTGATGCTGTTGGAATCTGACCTCCCTGCACTCAAAATGGATTTTCTGGAGCTACAGAACTCCAAATGGCGCGCTCTCAACGGCGTTGGAAAGTAGACATCCAGAGCTTTCCAGCATATAATAGTCCATACTTTATTCGGAAATTGACGATGTAACTTGGCATTAAACGCCAAGTACATGCTGCTGTCTGGAGTTAAACGCCAGAAACACGTCATTATCCGGAGTTGAACGCCCAAAACATGTTATAACTTGGCATTCAACTCCAAGAAAAGCTTCAGCTCGTGGATAGATCAAGCTTAGCCCAAGCATACACCAAGTGGGCCCCATAAGTGAATTTATGCATCAATTACTTACTCATGTAAACCCTAGTAGCTAGTCTAGTATAAATAGGATAAGTTACTATTGTATTAGACGTCTTATCTTTTGATAGTTTAATCTTTGACTATTTAGTCTTTGATCATTCGGTCTTTTGATCATTCAGGGGGCTGGCCATTCGGCCATGCCTGGACCTTTCACTTATGTATTTTCAACGGTGGAGTTTCTGCATACCATAGATTAAGGGTGTGGAGCTCTGCTGTACCTCAAGTTTCAATACAATTACTATTACTTTCTATTCAATTCTCTTTTATTCTTATTCCAAGATATTTGCTGCACTTCAACTTGATGAATGTGATGATCCGTGACACTCATCATCATTCTCACCTATGAACGCGCGTGACTGACAACCACTTCCGTTCTACTCTAGGCTGGGCGCATATCTCTTAGATTCCCCAACAGAATCTTCGTGGTATAAGCTAGATAGATGGCGGCATTCATGGGGATCCGGAAAGTCTAACCTTGTCTGTGGTATTCTGAGTAGGATCCCGGGAATCCGGAAAGTCTAACCTTGTCTGTGGTATTCCGAGTAGGATTCCGGTATTGAATGACTGTGACGAGCTTCAAACTCCTGAAGGCTAGGCGTGATGACAAACGCAAAAGAATCAAGGGATTCTACTCCAACCTGATTGAGAACCGATAGATGATTAGCCGTGCTGTGACAGAGCATTTGGACCATTTTCACTGAGAGGATGGGATGTAGCTATCAACAAGGGTGATGCCTCCAGACGATTAGCCGTGCAGTGACAGCGCATAGGACCATTTTCCCGAGAGGATTAAAAGTAGCCATTGATGATGGTGATGCCCTACATACAACTTTCCATGGAAAGGAGTAAGAAGGATTGGATGAAAGCAATAAGAAAGTAGAGATTCGAAAGGATTCTAGCATCTCCACACGCCTATCTGAAATTCCCACTATTGATTTACATAAGTATTTCTATCCTATTTTATTTTCTGTTTATTTTTATTAATGATATTTGATTTTCTAAATTCCATAATTTCATCCTCCTGACTGAGATTTGCAAGGTGACCATAGCTTGCTTCATACCAACAATCTCTGTGGGATCGACCCTTACTCACGTAAGGTATTACTTGGATGACCCAGTACACTTGCTGGTTAAGTTGAACGGAGTTGTGTCCACACATAGCCAATAGCCATAATAATGATTCCATACAATAACAAAGAGTACTACATTGATGTGATCACAATTTCGTCCACCAAGTTTTTGGCACCGTTGCCGGGGATTATTCGAGTATGGACAACTGACGGTTCATCTTGTTGCTCAGATTAGGTAATTTTCTTTTCAAAAATATTTTTCAAAATTTTTCTTTTCTTTTTCATTTTTCCTAACTTTATTTTCGAAAAAAAAATAATAAAAATCCAAAAAAAATTAGAAAATCATAAAAATAAAAAATATTTTGTGTTTCTTGTTTGAGTCTTGAGTCAATTTTTAAGTTTGGTGTCAATTGCATGCTTTAAAATTTTTTCTTGCATTTTTCAAAAATTCCATGCATTCATAGTGTTCTTCATGATCTTCAAGTTGTTCTTGATAAGTCCTCTTGTTTGATCTTGATGTTTTCTTGTTTTGTGTTGTTTGTTGTTTTTCATATGCATTTTTTCGTTTGTTAGAGTCCATGCATTAAAGATTTCTAAGTTTGGTGTCTTGCATGTTTTCTTTGCATCAAAAAATTTTCAAAAATATGTTCTTGATGTTCATCATGATCTTCAAAGTGTTCTTGGTGTTCATCTTGACATTCATAGTGTTCTTGCATGCATCTTGTGTTTTGATCCAAAAATTTTATGTTTTGTGTCATGTTTGTGTTTTTCTCTCTCCTCATTAAAAATTCAAAAATAAAAAAATATCTTTTCCTTATTTTTCTTATAATTTTCGAAAATTTGAGTTGACTTAGTCAAAAATTTTCAAAATTAGTTGTTTCTTATATGTCAAGTCAAATTTTCAATTTTATCTTTTCAAAATCTTTTTCAAAAATCATATCTTTTTCATTTTTTTTCTATTTTTTGAAAATTTCAAAAATCTTTTTCAAAATAATTTCAAAATCTTTTTTTCTTATCTTTATATCAAATTTTCGAAAATTAGCTAACAATCGATGTGATTGATTCAAAAATTTGAAGTTTGTTACTTTCTTGTTAAGAAAGGTTCAATCTTTAAATTCTATAATCATATCTTGTAATTACTTGTTAGTTAAGTAATTAATTTTAATTTTAAAATTAAATCTTTTTCAAAATATCTTTTTCTTAAAAATCTTATCTTTTTATCCTATCTTTTTCAAAATTTGATTTCAAAAATATCTTATCTTATCTTATCTTCTTATCTTTTCAAATTTGATTTTAAAATTTTTTTCAACTAACTAATTAACTTTTTGTTTGTTTCTTATCTTTTTCAAAACTACCTAACTACTCTTTCCTCTCTAATTTTCGAAAATATCTCACCCCTTTTTCAAAAATTCTTTTTAATTAACTAATTGTTTCATGTTTTTAATTACATCTTATCTCTAATTTTCAAAAATCACTAACCCTTTTTTAAAATTATTTTCGAATTCTCTTCCTCTTCTCTTCTTCTATTTAATTATTTAATTACTAACACTTCTCTTCACCTCTCTTCATCTAAAAAATCCGAACCCACTCTTCTTTATTCTTCTTCCCTTTCTTTTTCTACTAACATAAAGGAATCTCTATACTGTGACATAGAGGATTCCTCTTCTTTTCTTGTTTTCTTCTCTTTCATATGAGCAGGAACAAGGAAAAAGGCACTCTTGTTGAAATTGATCCAGAACCTGAAAGGACTTTGAAGAGAAAATTAAGAGAAGCTAAGTTACAACAATCTAAAAGTAATCTTTTAGAAATATTAGAGCAAGAGAAGGAGATGGCAGCCGAAAATAATAATAATGCAAGGAGAATACTTGGTGACTTCACAAAGCCAACGTCCAAATTTGATGGAAGAAGCATCTCCATTCCTGCCATTGGAGCCAATAACTTTGAGCTTAAGCCTCAACTAGTTGCTTTAATGCAACAGAACTGCAAGTTTTATGGACTTCCATCTGAAGATCCTTACCAGTTTTTAACTGAGTTTTTGCAGATCTGTGAGACTGTAAAGACGAATGGAGTTGATCCTGAAGTCTACAGACTCATGCTTTTCCCTTTTGCTGTAGGAGACAGAGCTAGAATATGGTTGGATTCACAACCCAAGGATAGCCTGGACTCCTGGGATAAGCTGGTCACTGCCTTCTTGGATAAATTCTTTCCTCCTCAAAAGCTGAGCAAGCTGAGAGTGGATGTTCAAACCTTCAAACAAAAAGATGGTGAATCCCTCTATAAAGCTTGGGAAAGATACAAGCAGCTGACCAAAAGATGTCCATCTGACATGTTTTCAGAATGGACCATATTAGATATATTCTATTATGGTCTATCTGAATTTTCGAAAATGTCATTGGACCATTCTGCAGGTGGATCCATTCACCTAAAGAAAACACCTGAAGAGGCTCAAGAACTCATTGACATGGTTGCAAACAACCAATTCATGTACACTTCTGAGAGGAATTCCGTGAATAATGGGATACCTCAGAAGAAAGGAGTTTTTGAAATTGATGCTCTGAATGCCATATTAGCTCAGAACAAAGTGTTGACTCAACAGGTCAACATGATCTCTCAAAATCTGAATGGATGGCAACATGCATCCAACAGTACTAAAGAGGTAGCTTTTGAAGAAGTGTAAAACCCGGTTAATTAACGGCTAATTAACCCATAAATGAGAATTTATTCTAGAAAGCCTAAAATGTGATTTTTATGGCTAAATGTGATAGAGGAGACTGAGACGAGAATTTCGGTACCAATTTTATAGAATTCGGACCAAGATTGGACCGAACGGGCCAAACCGGGTCAACCGGACCCAAAGTGGGCCCTTGGCCCAACATAACTTAACCAAAACCCTAGTTTTCAGCACTCTCTCTCCTCACAACACTCAAACTCACGCTGAAATTGAAGAGAGGTGAGGAAGAACACTCTCTCAAGTTCTTTCTCTCACTTGATCTTCAAACCACCATAACTTTTGATCTAGAGCTCCGATTGCCGCTCCGTTTGCGGCCACGCATTCACCGCGGAGAGCTCTACAAAACCCATACAATTAATCTTGAGGTAAGCCACGTTTTGCTCTTCGAAATTCCAGCCTTGTTTTCGAGTTTTATGAGCAAAAATGTTAAGATTTTGGATTCTTTGATGTTATAGGATCCAACTCTCTTGAAGGAAAAGGTTAATCTTGTCTCCTTGGACCTTGGATGTGGTAAGACTCTCAACCCTAGTGTAATTTGTGATTCTATGATGTTTGGGTTTTGAGATGTTGTGTATGGGTATGATGGTTGTGGCTTAGGTTGTGTATATGTGAATATTGGAGCTTGATTGGTGACTTTGAAAAGCTTGGAAAGGGTTTGGTGGTGAAAAATCTGTTCTTGGAGGTATTGAGGCCTTGAGAGCTTGTGGATAAGTGGTTTGGAAGTGCTCCGGGGGAGCTTGGGAAATTCGGCTAAGGTATGGTTTCGGTTTCCCGTATCTAATATGTAATGTGGTAGGAAATACTTAGGCTAGAGGCCCTAAGATAGGCATTGAATTGTTGATGTTGTTGAATGATTGAGATATATGATGTGGTCATATATGTGATGATGATTATTGATGCCTTGGTGGTATGATGTATGAGAAATATGCATGTTGTGATATATGCTTGATGATTGGTTATGGTTGAATTGTGGGTTGAACCATGTTGATGGTGAGTATGATGTTGATTGTGTACAATAATGATTTATTGGAATTGGTGTTGTTGAGAATTGGCATGAGGAATAGTATATGATATGTCAATGTGTTTGAGTTTGAGCCACTTGGGTGAAGTGGGATAAAATGATGAGATAGTGATTTTGGTAAATTGTGGTTATGTGTCAATGTGTGAGTTGAGGAGGCTTGATGTTGAATTTGATACATTTTGAATTGATTTCAAAGAAAAGGGATGAAATTGGCATGTTTTGATTGATTTTGGAAAGAGTTGAAAATGGTTTGTTTTGAAAATGGCATAATGTGGTTTTGTATGAAAATATGGTTTTTGGGCATACTTTGACGGGACATAACTTGGACTACGGATCTCCGTTTTGTACCAAATCTGTTTAGAAATGAAATTGGATCCGGGATGTCCATGCCGTTCGAGGAACGGGTGAAAAACGATTTAAAATGAGGAAGTTATGTCCGTTGGAAGATTGGGGTTTAAATCTGTGAATTCTGCAGCTTTTAACTTAGAAAATTTTTAGCAGAATGACCCCTTGCGCGTGGGCGCACCTGGCGCGTACGCGCCGATCTTCCAGGAAGCGCCATCCACGCGTGCGCGTGATGTGCGCGGGCGCGCCGATTGTGCTGCACCCAATACCCAGCCATTTTCCAGAGAGTTATGCCAGAACTGTGCCAGTGTTGTGCCTGGGGCACGAGAACACCCGCGCGTACGCGTGGTTGACGCGTGCGCGTTGATTGGCAAATTTGTAATCCACGCGTTAGCGTGCATGACGCTTGCGCGTCGATGAGTTTTTAAGGCCATCCGCGCGTGCGCGTGGAGTGCGCGTACGCATGGCCCTGTTTTTATCCCAAAGTTAATTTTTGAGTTTTAAAAGCCAAATCTCATACTTCTAAGCCTCCGATCTCACCATTTATGTCTTAAATCATTATGACATGCCTAGCTATTAAAAAGGGGCTAGTGAATGAGGTAACTTGTGAGTGAAGCAAGGGAAAAATGAATGATCAATGAGGATCAAGATGATTATGCGAGATGCGGAGGATGGTGGTGGAAGTGCTTGTTATGCCATGCGCCGAAAGGCTGTAATTGTTAATGAAATGGCTGGTTATGGATTTAACCGTGAGTCGGAATAGCTGTGTATGCTATGAATATTGGCTGGTTATGAATTTAACTGTGAGCCGGATTAGCTGTGTATGCTATGAATATTGGCTGGTTCTGGACTGAACCGTGAGCCGGATGGCTGATATGGATGTTGATCCATGGATGAGAATTCATGCATGTTGATGCTGAATTATTGATAATTGTGAATTGCACTTCCACTATCAGAGATACGAGTTTCCCTGGGTAGTAGCAGTGGCTAGCCACCACGTGCTCCAGGTGGAGGCTCGAGACTCTGTTGACCCTATGTCGTAAGTGTGGTCGGGCACTGTGAAAGACCCGGATGAGCTCGCCCCCGAAATATTCACCAGTGAGGGTGATGGATATGGATCATGTTTATGATCAAGTTTATAACGAGTATAACTCGAGTTGGGGATGCGCGACAGAAGGACAGTCCAATGGTTAGCGACCAGGACTTGTCGGGTTGGCTCTATAACCGACAAGATGATATCATCGGCCACTAGGGACAGGCATTCATCATATGCATACTATGTGAATTGTTTGAGATTGCCTATTTGACTGCATATTACTTGCTAATTGTCTAAATGTCTTAACTGCTCCTATTTGTTATTCTTTGTCTGATATAATTGTGTTTGCTATAATATACTCCTGCTGGTGGATGGGAGGTGAGAAGGAATTGGAAAGGGAAGTATTAGTTAGACTGAAGAATCTTTAGTCAGATGCCCTTATATGGTTTAGCTTGTTTATAAGCTTTGATATTATCTGGAGGAAGTTCTAGGATTGCCTTTGGCTTTCCTCTATTATTATGTATTATATATGTGGAAGCTGTTACCATGCTGGGGACCTCTGGTTCTCACCCATGCGGATTTTGTGGTTTTCAGATGCAGGACGTACGGTTTCCCGCTGAGGCATGCTGGAGACTTCTAGATTTGCGAAGATTCCTTGTTCTTGGGGACCTTGTTTTAGTTTATATGTCTTGCTTAGATACTTTTATCTCCATTAAATAATACAAACTGTGATGACTCCTCTCATGGGAGATTTTGGAGAATAGGTTTATGTATTTGTGTCCCTTTGGGTTTCCTTTGGGGTTTTCATTATTTTATCATATGTATATATTACTATGCTCGGACCGGTTATCTTCGCAGCCGGATTCTGAGTCTTGATATTCCTGTTTTTGACACTCCTTTGTATATATATAATCTCGCGTTGGTTATCCTTGTTCGTTACGTTATCGATCGGAGTGTTGCGCTTTTGAGTTGCGATTTGTTTTTGTTTACCCCTATTTCTACAAAGGCTCCTAGTGATAATCAATCATTCATACTACTATACGTACTAAATTTTTAATTTTTAGAGGTCGTAATACCTTGCCATCTCTGAATTATGACTTAAGCATAAGTCTCTGTATGGTAGGGTGTTACATTATGGTATCAGAGCAGTTCGTTCCTGTAGAGCCTGAGGGATGGACTGATTATGCTTCTGTGCATTCTCTGTGTGTGTGTGCTATGTGCTATTAGTATATATGCTTGATATAATTGGCATAAACGTTCATGAGCATGCATTTGGGACTTTGAAGCACTAGACTTCCGATATTGAGACTGATCAACTTAATATCGATTGTTGGGTGTGTATAGGAACCAGATGGCGCCTCGTGGACGCGGTAGAGGTAGTGCGAGAGGTCGTACGAATGCTCGTGCACCGGAGAATAACCCTAATGACCCGGTGAACTTTATGGCTGCGTTGGAGAACATGGCTGCTGCTATGCAAGCCACTGCTGAGGCTCTTGGTCAACAGATGAACAACCATGGTAATGATGGAGGTGGAGTTCAAGGCCCGATGACACTAGCAAACTTTTTGAAGGTTAATCCGCCTAAGTTCAAGGGAACTACTAGCCCGATTGAGGCTGATACATGGTTTCAGGCTATAGAGCGAGCACTGCAAGCACAAGTGGTACCTGAAGGGCAGCGTGTCGAGTTTGCTACCTATATGCTCACAGGTGAAGCGTCGCATTGGTGGCAAGGCATCCGACGTCTTCTGCAGCAGGGTGATGACTATATCACTTGGAATGTCTTCCAAGAAGAGTTCTATAAGAAGTACTTTCCAACTTCTGCTAGGACAGCTAAGGAACTTGAATTGTTATAGCTGAAGCAGGGTACTATGTCCATATCAGAGTATACTGACAAGTTTGAGGAGCTGTTCAGGTTCTCTCATATGTGCCAAGGGACTCCGGTGGAATATGAGGAATGGAAGTGTGTTAAGTATGAAGGAGGACTCCGGAGTGATATCTTCAGTTCAGTAGGGCCAATGGAGATTAGGACTTTCTCCGAATTGGTGAACAAGTGTAGGGTTGCTGAAGAGTGTGTGAGAAGGGCAACCGCTGAGAAAGGGAGTCACAAAGGTTCATTTCCACAGAACCGAGGGAAGAGCTTTGCACCTAGAGGTCCGTCTTTCAAGAGGGGAGGCTCTTTCAGGAGGCCCAACAACAACAACTCCCAAGGAAAGAAGTTTGGGAAGCAGCCTCAGAATGATCAAGCTTGCACTAGGTGTGGGAATCACCATCCGGGAGCACCATGCAAGGCCGGATGGGGTTTGTGCTACAATTGTGGAAAGGCGGGGCATAAAGCCGCCAGTTGTCCGGAGAGGCAGAAACAAGGTGCTGCGAAGGCACAACAGACTGGTCGGGTGTTCACCACTTCAGCTGTAGGAGCTGAGGGATCCGAGACACTCATTAGAGGTAACTGTGAAATAGCTGGTCAAACTTTAAATGCTTTATTTGATTCGGGAGCATCACATTCATTCATTGCATTTGAGAAAGCCCATGAGTTAGGCTTGAAGATTGTAACCTTAGGTTATGATCTAAGAGTGTACAATGCTACCCATGAAGCCACGGTAACTAGGCTAGGATGCCCGGAAGTTTCCTTTAGGTTCAAGTAGCGTGATTTTGTTCATAATTTAGTCTGCTTGCCGATGATCGGTCTTGATCTTATCTTGGGATTGGACTGGTTATCTAAGAACCATGTTCTGCTTGATTGTTCTACAAAGTCGGTGTACTTTATGCCGGAAGATACAGAAGGGCCGGTCGTGGTGAATAATTATTACTTGAATTCGATGGTGGTGAACTGTTCTGGAATCGAATGTCAGGGTATCATGTTGTTAACCGCGGGCGTTTCGGGAGATGATCAAAGGTTGGAACAGATTCCGGTTGTGTGTGAGTTTCCGGAAGTGTTTCCCGATGATATTGATGAGTTTCCACCTAACCGAGAGGTTGAGTTTGCTATTGAATTGGTGCCCGGGGCGGGACCAATCTCAAGTGCTCCTTATAGGATGTCACCGTTAGAGATGAACGAGCTAAAGTCTCAGTTAGAGGATTTGTTGGGAAAGAATTTTATACGGCCAAGTGTCTCTCCATGGGGTACTCCAGTGTTACTGGTAAAGAAGAAAGATGGGAGCATGCGGCTCTGTGTGGATTACAGGCAGCTGAACAAGGTTACAATAAAAAATAAGTACCCATTGCCGAGAATTGATGATCTCATGGATCAGTTACAAGGAGCTGGAGTTTTCTCCAAGATTGATTTGCGATCCGGTTATCACCAGATAAGGGTGAGGGGTGAGGATATCCCTAAGACCGCTTTCAGGACTCGTTATGGTCATTACGAGTACACTGTAATGTCTTTTGGGTTGACGAACGCTCCTGCGGTATTCATGGATTACATGAATAGAGTCTTCCGTCCGTTTCTGGATAAATTCGTTGTTGTCTTCATTGATGACATACTGATTTATTCCAAGACTGAAGAAGAGCATGCGGAACACTTGAGGACCGTGTTGCAGATTCTAAAGGAGAAGAAACTTTATGCAAAATTGTCTAAGTGTGAGTTTTGGAAGAGTGAGGTGAAGTTTTTGGGCCATGTGGTGAGTAAGAAGGGAATAGCAGTAGATCCAACAAAGGTGGAGGCTGTGATGGATTGGAAACAACCAACCACCGTAACAGAGATAAGGAGTTTTTTGGGTTTAGCTGGCTATTACCGAAGGTTTATTAAGGGCTTTTCACAGATAGCTTTGCCAATGACAAAGTTAACCCGTAAAGACACTCCGTTTGTTTGGACTCCTGAATGCGAGGAGAGCTTTCAGACATTGAAGAAAAAGTTGACTACTGCACCTGTGTTAGTGTTACCCGAGCCGAATGAGCCATTTGAGGTGTATTGTGACGCCTCATTGAAGGGTCTAGGGTGCATGCTGATGCAGCACCATAATGTGGTGGCGTATGCCTCACGACAGTTGAGACCTCATGAAGTTAGTTACCCTACGCACGATTTGGAACTCGCTGCGGTTGTGTTTGCCTTGAAGGTGTGGAGGCATTATCTCTATGGGGTTAAGTTCCAAGTTTTCTCCGATCATAAGAGCTTGAAGTACCTCTTTGATCAGAAAGAGCTTAATATGAGGCAGAGAAGGTGGATGGAATTGTTGAAGGACTACGACTTTGAGTTGCATTACCATCCGGGAAAGGCAAACGTAGTGGCGGATGCGTTGAGTCGGAAGTCAAAATATGCGGCTTGGATGATGCTTCAAGAGGAGAAGTTGCTCAAGGGATTCGAGAGTCTTAATATTGGTGCTCAAGAAGTATCCGGAACCTTGTGTTTGAGCCGACTAGAAATCTCAAGTGACTTTAAGTCCGAACTCCTAAAGGCTCACCAAAATGATGAAGCGTTATGGAAGGTGTTACTGGCTATTGAGCAAGGAAAACAGTGGAGAGTGTCGGAAGAAAAAGATGGGTTATGGAGATTCAAGGGTAGGATCATTGTGCCGGATGTTGGCACTTTGAGGCAAGATATTTTAAAGGAGGCACACAAAAGCGGATTCTCCATTCACCCGGGAAGTACTAAGATGTACCATGATTTAAAGGCGATGTTTTGGTGGCCGGGTATGAAGAATGATGTGGCGGAATATGTATCAAAGTGCTTAACTTGTCAAAAGGTAAAGATTGAAGATCAAAGACCTTCCGGGATGTTGCAACCTTTAGAGATTCCACAATGGAAGTGGGAAAGTATTGCAATGGACTTCGTGTCAGGATTGCCAAGGACTAGGGCTAGTTTTGATGCCATCTGGGTAATTGTGGACCGACTGACGAAGTCAGCTCACTTTTTGCCCATTCGTATGACTTACACCCTTGAGGAGCTAGCACGGTTATACATAAAGAAGATTGTGAGACTTCATGGTGTACCTGCTACTATAATCTCTGATAGAGATCCTCGTTTCACTTCAAGGTTTTGGGTGCATTTCAGAAAGCTTTTGGAACCCGATTAAGCTTGAGCACGGCTTACCATCCTCAAACAGATGGTCAATCTGAGAGGACGATCCAAACACTAGAGGATATGTTGAGAGCTTGTGTTTTAGACCAACCGGCGAGTTGGGATCGGTATATGCCATTGGTGGAGTTTGCATACAATAATAGTTATCATGCGAGCATCGGAATGGCTCCGTATGAGGCCTTCTATGGGAGGAAATGTCAATCTCCGCTATGTTGGTATGAAGCTGGAGAGAAAGGCTTGTTGGGACCAGAAATGATAGCTGAGACTACTGAACAAGTCAAGAAAATCCGTGATAGGATGCTTACGGCGCAGAGTCGTCAAAAGTGTTACGCCGATCAGAGACGAAAGCCCTTAGAATTTGAGGAAGGAGACCATGTTTTCCTTAAGGTTACTCCGACCACGGGAGTAGGTAGGGCGATTAAAACAAAGAAGTTGAATCCTCGATACATTGGTCCATTTCAGATCCTGGAGAGAATTGGACCGGTGGCGTATCGAATGGCTCTACCACCTCATCTTTCGAACCTGCACGACGTGTTTCACATGTCGCAGCTCCGGAAGTACACTCCTGATGCTAGCCATGTGTTGGAACCTGAATCGGTTCAGTTAAGGGAAGATTTGACGCTTCCAGTGGCTCCAGTCAGAATTGATGATACTAGTATTAAACGGTTGCGTGGAAAAGATGTTTCACTAGTCAAAGTGGCATGGAGTCGAGGCGGTGTTGAGGAACACACTTGGGAACTTGAGTCGGAGATGCGAACGGATTATCCGCATTTATTCTCAGGTAATTGCATTTGAATTTTGTGGGCAAAATTCCCAATTAGGTGGGTAGAATGTAAAACCCGGTTAATTAACAGCTAATTAACCCATAAATGAGAATTTATTCTAGAAAGCCTAAAATGTGATTTTTATGGCTAAATGTGATAGAGGAGACTGAGACGAGAATTTCGGTACCAATTTTATAGAATTCGGACCAAGATTGGACCGAACGGGCCAAACCGGGCCAACCGGACCCAAAGTGGGCCCTTGGCCCAACATAACTTAACCAAAACCCTAGTTTTCAGCACTCTCTCTCCTCACAACACTCAAACTCACGCTGAAATTGAAGAGAGGGGAGGAAGAACACTCTCTCAAGTTCTTTCTCTCACTTGATCTTCAAACCACCATAACTTTTGATCTAGAGCTCCGATTGCCGCTCCGTTTGCGGCCACGCGTTCACCGCGGAGAGCTCTACAAAACCCATACAATTAATCTTGAGGTAAGCCACGTTTTGCTCTTCGAAATTCCAGCCTTGTTTTCGAGTTTTATGAGCAAAAATATTGAGATTTTGGGTTCTTTGATGTTATAGGACCCAACTCTCTTGAAGGAGAAGGTTAATCTTGTCTCCTTGGACCTTGGATGTGGTAAGACTCTCAACCCTAGTGTAATTTGTGATTCTATGATGTTTGGGTTTTGAGATGTTGTGTATGGGTATGATGGTTGTGGCTTAGGTTGTGTATATGTGAATATTGGAGCTTGATTGGTGACTTTGAAAAGCTTGGAAAGGGTTTGGTGGTGAAAAATCTGTTCTTGGAGGTATTGAGGCCTTGAGAGCTTGTGGATAAGTGGTTTGGAAGTGCTCCGGGGGAGCTTGGGAAATTCGGCTAAGGTATGGTTTCGGTTTCCCGTATCTAATATGTAATGTGGTAGGAAATACTTAGGCTAGAGGCCCTAAGATAGGCATTGAATTGTTGATGTTGTTGAATGATTGAGATATATGATGTGGTCATATATGTGATGATGATTATTGATGCCTTGGTGGTATGATGTATGAGAAATATGCATGTTGTGATATATGCTTGATGATTGGTTATGGTTGAATTGTGGGTTGAACCATGTTGATGGTGAGTATGATGTTGATTGTGTACAATAATGATTTATTGGAATTGGTGTTGTTGAGAATTGGCATGAGGAATAGTATATGATATGTCAATGTGTTTGAGTTTGAGCCACTTGGGTGAAGTGGGATAAAATGATGAGATAGTGATTTTGGTAAATTGTGGTTATGTGTCAATGTGTGAGTTGAGGAGGCTTGATGTTGAATTTGATGCATTTTGAATTGATTTCAAAGAAAAGGGATGAAATTGGCATGTTTTGATTGATTTTGGAAAGAGTTGAAAATGGTTTGTTTTGAAAATGGCATAATGTGGTTTTGTATGAAAATATGGTTTTTGGGCATACTTTGACGGGACATAACTTGGACTACGGATCTCCGTTTTGTACCAAATCTGTTTAGAAATGAAATTGGATCCGGGATGTCCATGCCGTTCGAGGAACGGGTGAAAAACGATTTAAAATGAGGAAGTTATGTCCGTTGGAAGATTGGGGTTTAAATCTGTGAATTCTGCAGCTTTTAACTTAGAAAATTTTTAGCAGAATGACCCCTTGCGCGTGGGCGCACCTGGCGCGTACGCGCCGATCTTCCAGGAAGCGCCATCCACGCGTGTGCGTGATGTGCGCGGGCGCGCCGATTGTGCTGCACCCAATACCCAGCCATTTTCCAGAGAGTTATGCCAGAACTGTGCCAGTGTTGTGCCTGGGGCACGAGAACACCCGCGCGTACGCGTGGTTGACGCGTGCGCGTCGATTGGCAAATTTGTAATCCACGCGTTAGCGTGCATGACGCTTGCGCGTCGATGAGTTTTTAAGGCCATCCGCGCGTGCGCGTGGAGTGCGCGTACGCGTGGCCCTGTTTTCATCCCAAAGTTGATTTTTGAGTTTTAAAAGCCAAATCTCATACTTCTAAGCCTCCGATCTCACCATTTATGTTTTAAATCATTATGACATGCCTAGCTATTAAAAAGGGGCTAGTGAATGAAGTAACTTGCGAGTAAAGCAAGGGAAAAATGAATGATCAATGAGGATCAAGATGATTATGTGAGATGCGGAGGATGGTGGTGGAAGTGCTTGTTATGCCATGCGCCGAAAGGCTGTAATTGTTAATGAAATGGCTGGTTATGGATTTAACCGTGCGCCGGAATAGCTGTGTATGCTATGAATATTGGCTGGTATGGATTTAATCGTGAGCCGGAATAGCTGTGTATGCTATGAATATTGGCTGGTTCTGGACTGAACCGTGAGCCGGATGGCTGATATGGATGTTGATCTATGGATGAGAATTCATGCATGTTGATGCTGAATTATTGATAATTGTGAATTGCACTTCCACTATCAGAGATACGAGTTTCCCTGGGTAGTAGCAGTGGCTAGCCACCACGTGCTCCAGGTGGAGGCTCGAGACTCTGTTGACCCTATGTCGTAAGTGTGGTCGGGCACTGTGAAAGACCCGGATGAGCTCGCCCCCGAAATATTCACCAGTGAGGGTGATGGATATGGATCATGTTTATGATCAAGTTTATAACGAGTATAACTCGAGTTGGGGATGCGCGACAGAGGGACAGTCCAATGGTTAGCGACCAGGACTTGTCGGGTTGGCTCTATAACCGACAAGATGATATCATCGGCCACTAGGGACAGGCATTCATCATATGCATACTATGTGAATTGTTTGAGATTGCCTATTTGACTGCATATTACTTGCTAATTGTCTAAATGTCTTAACTGCTCCTATTTGTTTATTCTTTGTCTGATATAATTGTGTTTGCTATAATATACTCCTGCTGGTGGATGGGAGGTGAGAAGGAATTGGAAAGGGAAGTATTAGTTAGACTGAAGAATCTTTAGTCAGATGCCCTTATATGGTTTAGCTTGTTTATAAGCTTTGATATTATCTGGAGGAAGTTCTAGGATTGCCTTTGGCTTTCCTCTATTATTATGTATTATATATGTGGAAGCTGTTACCATGCTGGGGACCTCTGGTTCTCACCCATGCGGATTTTGTGGTTTTCAAATGCAGGACGTACGGTTTCCCGCTGAGGCATGCTGGAGACTTCTAGATTTGCGAAGATTCCTTGTTCTTGGGGACCTTGTTTTAGTTTATATGTCTTGCTTAGATACTTTTATCTCCATTAAATAATACAAACTGTGATGACTCCTCTCATGGGAGATTTTGGAGAATAGGTTTATGTATTTGTGTCCCTTTGGGTTTCCTTTGGGGTTTTCATTATTTTATCATATGTATATATTACTATGCTCGGACCGGTTATCTTCGCAGCCGGATTCTGAGTCTTGATATTCCTGTTTTTGACACTCCTTTGTATATATATAATCTCGCGTTGGTTATCCTTGTTCGTTACGTTATCGATCGGAGTGTTGCGCTTTCGAGTTGCGATTTGTTTTTGTTTACCCCTATTTCTACAAAGGCTCCTAGTGATAATCAATCATTCATACTACTATACGTACTAAATTTTTAATTTTTAGAGGTCGTAATACCTTGCCATCTCTGAATTATGACTTAAGCATAAGTCTCTGTATGGTAGGGTGTTACAAGAAGGTTATGATCCTGAGAACCCTGCCATGACAGAGGTTAATTACATGGGTGAACCTTATGGAAACACCTATAACTCATCATGGAGAAATCATCCAAATTTCTCATGGAAAGATCAACAAAAGCCTCAACAAGGCTTTAACAATGGTGGACGCAATAGGCTGAGCAATAGCAAGCCTTTTCCATCATCTTCTCAGCAACAGACAGAGAATTCTGAACAAAACACTTCTAATTTAGCCAATCTAGTCTCTGATCTGTCAAAGGCCACTTTCAGTTTCATGAGTGAAATAAGATCCTCCATCAGAAATCTAGAGGCACAAGTGGGCCAGCTGAGTAAGAAAGTCATTGAAACTCCTCCCAGTATTCTCCCAAGCAATACAGAAGAGAATCCAAAAGGAGAGTGCAAGGCCATTGATGTAATCAATATGGCCGAATGCACAAGGGAGGAGGAGGACAAAAATCCTAGTGAGGAAAACCTCCTGGGACGTCCCTCAAGCAAGAAGGAGTTTCCTATTAAGGATCCAAAGGAATCTGAGACTCATATAGAGACCATAGAGATTCCATTAAATCTCCTTCTGCCATTCATGAGCTCTGAAGACTATTCTTCCTCTGAAGAGGATGAAGATGTGACTGGAGAGCAAGTTGCTCAATATTTAGGAGCTATCATGAAGCTGAATGCCAAGTTGTTTGGTAATGAGACTTGGGAAAGTGAACCTCCTTTGCTCATTAGTGAACTGGATACCTGGATTCAGCAAATTTTACCTCAAAAGAAACAAGATCCTGGAAAGTTCTTAATACCTTGTACCATAGGCACCATGACCTTTGAAAAAGCTCTATGTGATCTGGGGTCAGGGATAAATCTTATGCCACTCTCTGTAATGGAGAAGTTGGGGATCATTGAGGTACAACCTGCCTTGTTCTCATTACAATTGGCAGACAAGTCATTGAGACAAGCTTATGGAATAGTAGAGGATGTGTTAGTAAAGGTTGAAGGCCTTTACATCCCTGCTGATTTCATAATCTTAGACACTAGGAAGGAAGAGGATGAATGCATCATCCTTGGAAGACCTTTCCTAGCCACAGCAGGAGCTATGATAGATGTCAACAGAGGTGAATTAGTCCTTCAATTGAATGGGGACTACCTTGTGTTTAAGGCACATGGCCAACCCTCTGTGACAAAAGAGAGTAAGCACAAAGAGCTTCTCTCAGTTCAGAGTCAAGAAGAGCCCCACAGTCAAACTCTAAGTTTGGTGTTGGGAGGCCACAACCAAACTCTAAGTTTGGTGTTAAGACCCCATATCCAAACTCTAAGTTTGGTGTTGGGACTATACAACATTGACCTGATCACCTTGTGGCTCCATGAGAGCCCACTGTCAAGCTATTGACATTAAAGAAGCGCCTGTTGGGAGGCAACCCAATTTTATTTATCTAATTTTTATTTTATTTTATTCTATTGTTATTTTGTGATTTATTAGGTACATGATCATGTGGAGTCACGAAAAAAAAATAAAAAAAATTAAAAACAGAATCAAAAACAGAAGAAGAAAAATCACACCCTGGAGGAAGCACAGACTGGCGTTCAACGCCAGTAAGAAGCATCTGGCTGGCATTCAACGCCAAAACAGAGCATGAATCTGGCGCTGAACGCCAGAAACAAGCAACATCCTGACGTTTGGACGCCAGGAATGTGCCTAGAGGAAAAGCTGGCACTGAACGCCAGTAACAAGCATGAAACTGGCATTCAACGCTAGAAACATGTTACATATGGGCGTTGAACGCCTAGAATGTGCATCACTCGGCGTTTAAATGCCAGAATGGTGTGCAATGGCATTTTACATGCCTATTTGGTGCAGGGATGGAATTCCTTGACACCTCAGGATCTGTGGACCCCACAGGATCACCTCAGGATCTGTGGACCCCATAGGATCCCAACCTAACATATTCCCACCTTACCTCCTAATCCTATTTTACTCTTCCCAATAAACACTCCTTCCCAAAACCCTTCACCAATCACCTCAATCTCTCTTCCCAATTACCATCTTCACCATTCACATCCATCCACTCTTTCCCATAAACCCCACCTACCTTCCAAATTCAATTTTTCTTTCCCACCCAATCCTACCCTATATGGCCGAAACTTCACTCTCCCCTTTCCCTATATAAACCCCTCCATCCCACTTCATTTTCACACAACACAACCCTCTCTTCTCCCCCTTGGCCGAATACACATTCACCCTTCTCCTTCATATTTTCTTCTTCTTCTTCTTCTCTTCTTTCTTCTCTTGCTCGAGGGCGAGCAATATTCTAACTTTGGTGTGGTAAAAGCATATGCTTTTTGTTTTTCCATTACCATCAATGGCACCTAAGGCCGGAGAATCCTCTAGAAAAGAAAAAGGGAAGACAAAAGCTTCCACCTCCGAGTCATGGGAGATGGAAAGATTCATCTCCAAAAGCCATCAAGACCACTTCTATGATGTTGTGGCAAAGAAGAAGGTGATCCCTGAGGTCCCTTTCAAGCTCAAGAAAAATGAGTATCCAGAAATCCGACACGAGATCCGAAGAAGAGGTTGGGAAGTCCTAACCAACCCCATGCAACAAGTCGGAATCTTAATGGTTCAAGAGTTCTATGCCAATGCATGGATCACTAGGAACCATGATCAAAGTATGAACCCGAGTCCAAAGAATTATCTCACAATGGTTCGGGGGAAATACTTAGATTTTAGTCCGGAGAATGTGAGATTGGCGTTCCACTTGCCCATGATGCAAGAAGATGCACGCCCTTACACTAGAAGGCTCAACTTTAATCAAAGGTTGGACCAAGTCCTTTTGGACATATGTGTGGAAGGAGCTCAATGGAAGAGAGACTCCAAAGGCAAGCCAGTCCAACTAAGAAGACTGGACCTCAAGCCTGTGGCTAGAGGATGGTTGGAGTTCATTCAACGCTCCATCATTCCCACTAGCAACCGATCTGAAGTTACTGTGGATCGGGCCATCATGATTCATAGCATCATGATTGGAGAGGAAGTAGAAATTCATGAAGTTATCTCCAATAAATTCTACAAAATAGCCGAAAAGCCCTCTACCATGGCAAGGCTAGCTTTTCCTCACCTTATTTGCCATCTATGTTACTCAGCTGGAGTTATCATAGAAGGAGATATCTCCATTGAAGAGGATAAACCCATCACCAAGAAGAGGATGGAGCAAGCAAGAGAAACCCTCCACGGTTCTCAAGAGATGCATGAGGAAGCTCATCATCAAGAAATTCCTGAGATGCCTCAAGGGATGCACTTTTCTCCCAACAACTATTGGGAACAACTTAACACTTCCTTAGAAGATTTAAGCCACAATGTGGAACAATTAAGGGTGGAACATCATGAGCACTCCATCATTCTCCATGAAATAAGAGAAGATCAGAGAGCAATGAGGGAGGAGCAACAAAGGCAAGGAAGGGACATAGAAGAGCTTAAGGACATTGTTGGTCCTTCAAGAAGAAGACGCCACTAAGGTGGATTCATTCCTTGTTCTTATTTCTTTCTGTTTTTCGGTTTCTATGTTATATTTTGTGTCTCTACTTCATGATCATTAGTATGTAGTAACTATGTCTTAAAGCTATGAATAAAATCCATTAATACTTCACCTCTCTTAAATGAAATATGCTTTAATTCAAAAGAACAAGAAGTACATGAATTTCGAAAATTGTCCTTGAATTTAATTTAATTATATTGATGTGGAGACAATACTTTTTGTTTTCTGAATGAATGCTTGAACAGTGCATATTTTTTATCTTGCTGTTTATGAATGTTAAAATTATTGGCTCTTGAAAGAATGATGAACAAAGAGAAATGTTATTGATGATCTGAAAAATCATGAAATTGATTCTTGAAGCAAGAAAAAGCAGTGAATAGCAAAAGCTTGCGAAAAAAAATGGCGAAAAAAAATATATAGAAAGAAAAAGAAAAAGCAAGCAGAAAAAGCCAATAGCCCTTAAAACAAAAAGGCAAGGGTAAAAAGGATCCAAAGCAAAGGAGTGTGCTTAAGAGCTCTGGACACCTCTAACTGGGGACTCTAGCAAAGCTGAGTCACAATCTAAAAAGGTTCACCCAGTCATGTGTCTGTGGCATTTATGTATCCGGTGGTAATACTGGAAAACAAAGTGCTTAGGGCCACGGCCAAGACTCATAAGTAGCTGTGTTCAAGAATCAACATGCTTAACTAGGAAAGTCAATAACACTATCTGAAATTCTAAGTTCCTAGAGAAGCCAATCATTCTAAAACTTCAAAGGAAAAAGTGAGATGCCAAAACTATTCAGAAGCAAAAAGCTACAAGTCCCGCTCATCTAATCAGAATTAATATTCATTGATATTTTGGAATTTATAGTATATTCTCTTCTTTTTATCCTATTTGATTTTTAGTTGCTTGGGGACAAGCAACAATTTAAGTTTGGTGTTGTGATGAGCGGATAATTTATACGCTTTTTGGCATTGTTTTTAGGTAGTTTTTAGTAAGTTCAAGCTACTTTTAGGGATGTTTTCATTAGTTTTATGTTAAATTCACATTTCTGGACTTTACTAGGAGTTTGTGTGTTTTTCTGTAATTTCAGGTAATTTCTGGCTGAAATTGAGGGACCTGAGCAAAACTCTGAAAAAGGCTGACAAAAGGACTGCTGATGCTGTTGGAATCTGACCTCCCTGCACTCAAAATGGATTTTCTGGAGCTACAGAACTCCAAATGGCACGCTCTCAAAAGCGTTGGAAAGTAGACATCCAGAGCTTTCCAGAAATATATAATAGTTTATACTTTATTCGGAAATTGACGATGTAACTTGGCGTTGAACGCCAAGTACATGCTGTTGTCTGGAGTTAAACGCCAGAAACACGTCATGATCTGGAGTTGAACGCCCAAAACACGTTATAACTTGGCGTTCAACTCCAAGAAAAGCCTCAGCTCGTGGATAGATCAAGCTCAGCCCAAGCATACACCAAGTGGGCCCCAAAAGTGGATTTATGCATCAATTACTTACTCATGTAAACCCTAGTAGCTAGTCTAGTATAAATAGGATAAGTTACTATTGTATTAGACGTCTTATCTTTTGACAGTTTAATCTTTGACTGTTTAGTCTTTGATCATTCGGTCTTTTGATCATTCAGGGGGTTGGCCATTCGGCCATGCCTGGACCTTTCACTTATGTATTTTCAACGGTGGAGTTTCTGCACACCATATATTAAGGGTGTGGAGCTCTGCTGTACATCAAGTTTCAATACAATTACTATTACTTTCTATTCAATTCTCTTTTATTCTTATTCCAAGATATTTGCTGCACTTCAACTTGATGAATGTGATGATCCGTGACACTCATCATCATTCTCACCTATGAACGCACGTGACTGACAACCACTTCTACTCTAGGCTGGGCGCATATCTCTTAGATTCCCCAACAGAATCTTCGTGGTATAAGCTAGATAGATGGCGGCATTCATGGGGATCCGAAAGTCTAACCTTGTCTGTGGTATTCCGAGTAGGATCCCGGGAATCCGGAAAGCCTAACCTTGTCTGTGGTATTCCGAGTAGGATTCCGGTATTGAATGACTGTGACGAGCTTCAAACTCCTGAAGGCTGGGCGTGATGACAAACGCAAAAGAATCAAGGGATTCTACTCCAACCTGATTGAGAACCGACAGATGATTAGCCGTGCTGTGACAGAGCATTTGGACCATTTTCACTGAGAGGATGGGATGTAGCTATCAACAAGGGTGATGCCTCCAGACGATTAGCCGTGCAGTGACAGCACATAGGACCATTTTCCCGAGAGGATTAAAAGTAGCCATTGATGATGGTGATGCCCTACATACAGCTTGCCATGGAAAGGAGTAAGAAGGATTGGATGAAAGTAATAAGAAAGTAGAGATTCGAAAGGATTCTAGCATCTCCACACGCCTATCTGAAATTCCCACTATTGATTTACATAAGTATTTCTATCCTATTTTATTTTCTGTTTATTTTTATTAATCATATTTGATTTTCTAAATTCCATAATTTTATCCTCCTGATTGAGATTTGCAAGGTGACCATAGCTTGCTTCATACCAACAATCTCTGTGGGATCGACCCTTACTCACGTAAGGTATTACTTGGATGACCCAGTACACTTGCTGGTTAAGTTGAACGGAGTTGTGTCCACACATAGCCAATAGCCATAATAATGATTCCATACAATAACAAAGAGTACTACATTGATGTGATCACAATTTCGTCCACTATTAACTAAGTGGGAGTAATAAACAATTCTCATCACACCTGATAAGGATAACTAGGATGGGATTTCCAGTTTTTATACCTTGCAATGGTGTTCATGATAATTAATTTACTTTATTGCTAATTTATTTCCTTGTTCCCTATTTCAAAAACCAAAAAATATACCTTTTTCCATAACCAATAATAAATCATACTTCCCTGCAATTCCTTGAGAGACGACCCGAGGTTTAAATACTTCGGTTATAAATTTTATTGGGTTTTGTTACTTGTGACAACCAAACTTTTGTACGAAAGGATTCTCTGTTGGTTTAGAAACTATACTAGCAACGAGAGTTTATTTTGTGAATTCTTTACTAGCAGAAATCAGTTCGTCAAGTTCTAGCAACGACAGTTTATTACTAATAAGTTCTTTACTATCAAATCTAGTGCAGAAAGTGTGTCAATCGCACAAGCATCGTCGCGCGTACGCGTACTCCACGCGTACGCGTCACTTGGGATTTTGGCACTTCACGCGTACGCGTCAATGACGCGCACGCGTGAGCCTGAAAAATCGACGTAAAAGGTGTATTGGCTGAAAGTTGGGCTGGCTTGGTGCTGGCACTGTGCTCGAGGCACAAATTGCATCACGCGTACGCGTCGTGGACGCGTACACGTCACTTTCACAATAAGCACTCCCATGCGTGCGCGTGCCTGATGCGCACGCGTCATGTGACATTTTGGCACATATCCCAAAATGATCAGAGGGTTGTGCAAGCGCCACGATACCCTCGCACGACTAGCACAAGCATGGTCACGCGTACGCATGACCGATGCCGACGCATCGCCTCCCCATGTGCGCGACCCACGCGTACGCGTGTGCGTCACTCGCGCAACACCACTAGATCCCTGTGCCACCACTTATCTTATCTTTTCTTTTTTAATCCTAATTTTTTCTATCTTTTCTTCTTTTTTATTTCTTTCTTACTTTCTTCTTCTTCATCCCTTTAACTTCTCATCCATCTTCACCTTCATTCTATTTTACTTAATTTATTTGCATACTTTCATTCATTGCATTTTCATCTTGTGCATATTTTTATTTTCTTTTCTAAGTTTGTTATTTTACCATTGGTGTTAAATGTTCTTATTCAACTATTGTATCTTTTCTTGCATTATTTTGGTGCTTAGTGACTTGTTCTACACTGTTGGGTAATATTATTTAAATCAATGCTAATCTTTTATGATACTTGTACTCCTCTTGCATTGATATGAACTTATACTGTCTTTCATTACCCACACTCTTCCCCTTTGTTGCAATTTTTGCACTATTGATATGCCATGTGCCTCTACTATTTTTTCACTTACATGTTGTAACTACCATGTAATTGAGACCTTCATTACCTGGCATTAACCCACCCATACTTTATTTGTTTTTAATCTTTATTTCTGGATTACTTTTCTTCTTGTTCCTCTTCTTTCAGGATGGCCACCGAGGAAGGGAAAGAAGAAGCTTCTATATGGGGTAACAAACAAGTCCATCTGCACAATCTTTGGAGAAAAGCATCAGTTGTAGCAGCCCGTCCACTTGCACATCTCAGCATGCACCGAGGATGGTACAATCTTTAAGTGTGGGGAGGTCGATACCGATCTCCGTGGGTTAGTACCTTCCTGTCTCAACACCAATGTTTAAATTTTCTTTGTAGTTAGTTGTTGCATTTGCATGTTTGATTGCATGTTTGTTACATTTTGTGCATATTTTACCAACTACTTGGTTGAAATAATATTCACTTTTTCAAGAAACTTTTTAGAGTATTTCACTAATTTGAATAATTTTTTTTGTTAAACTTGTTTGAAGAAATTTTATTTTGGAACATGGTTTAGATATCGAACACACAAAACCAGTGAGATTTTGAGCCTACTTGATTGGTTGCATCTTATCAACCAATATTTTATTTTTTTGGTGTGTGTTGTTCTCTCTAAAATTGTGATCTTTGTCTTGCTTGATTCTATATTTCCATTATTTACTGTATGCATGCACTTACATGATTGAGGCCTTGTTTCACTAAGCTTACATACCCATATAGCCTTAACCTTTCATTATCCTTTGCAAACCAATTTGAGCCTATTTTACCCCTTTTATTCTTTACTTTAGCACATCATTAACTCTAAGCGGAAAACAATAATGTCCTTAATTTGAATCCTTGGTTAGCTTAGACTAGTGAGAGTGCTTATGATTTAAGTGTGGGGAAATTGGGTTTGGAAACATTTGGTTTGAGAATTGAGTATGTTAGAATTTTTTGAAAATGTGAAAGAATGTTGAGAATATATTCATGCATTCAATACCTTAATCATATGCCTTGAGAAAAGCAAAAGAAAGGAAAATTATAAATAAATAAATAAATAAAAATAAAAAATAAAAGAAAAGAAAAGAAAAGAAAAAAAGAGCAAATAACAAAAAGGGGACAAATGCCCCAAAGTAAATGGTGAAAGCAATGCATATGAGTTGTACTCAAATTCGGATGCATGAATATATGGAAAACATGGTTAATGGATAGTTAGGCTTTATATTATGATTACATGGATTGTCCTAAGTTAGGTGAGAAGTTTAAGTTAATTAAGGATTCAGATTTTAGTCCACTTAACTAAATACAATCCTACCTTGACCCTAACCCCATTACAACCCTTAAAAGACCTCTTGATTTGTGTATTTGTGCATTAATCTTTTGTTGATTGGTAGAAGAAGAGCAAGCCTTAGAAAGTAAGGTTAGTAGAGAATTGAGAGAATCAAACCTTAAACACATGAGTGATTAGAGTGTATACACTTCCGGTGAGGGTTCGATGCTCGATTCCTTGTTCCCGGCTTTCATGAGCTATTTTATTCTTGCAAGTCTATTTGTACTTCATTTTATGAATTGAATTAGAGAAATCCAGTTCATATTTGTTCTTGAAAGATTTATTTACTTTTCACCAAGTAGGTAGAAATATTTTGCATGTAGTTCCATTCATATAGATAGGTTGCATTTCATACATTCTACCATTCCCCTTCACTCTTTTAGTTCTCTTAAGCTTAGCATGAGGACATGCTAATGTTTAAGTGTGAGGAGGTTGATAAACCACTATTTTATGATTTATCTTATGCTCAATTGAGTGTTTTTTATCAATTCTTCACCCACTTATTCATATGAATTGCATGATTTTACAATTCCTTCCTTATTTTATGATATATGTGAAAACATGTTTCCTATGCTTTAAAAAAGTTAATTTTAATTATCCTTTATTACCATTCGATGCCGTGATCCGTGTGTTGAGTATTTTCAGGCTTTATAGGGTAGGAATGGCTTAGAGGACAGAAAGAAAACACGTAAAAATGGAAGGAACGCACAAAATGGAGTTTTTGAAGAAATGGTAGCGACGCGAACGCATGGACGACGCGAACGCGTACCTCGCGCAAAATGGCATCGACGCAAACGCATGGACGATGCGGACGTGTGACTAGCGCTAAACACAACTAACGCAGACGCATGACTGACGCAGACGCGTGAAAAGGAAAAAACTTCAGATGACGCGCACGCGTGACGTACGCCACATGCAGAAAATTGCAGAATTCGCCCTAGCGATTTCTTAACTCCTTTTCGGCCCAAATCCAAGCCCAGAAAACATAGATTAGAGGATATAAAGTGGAGGAACGCATCCATTCAAGAGAAGAACATTCATAATTCACAATTTTAGGTTTAGATGTAGTTTTTAGAGAGAGAGGGGCTCTTTCCTCTCTCTTAGGATTTAGGATTAGGATTTCTCTTAGGATTTAGGATTTTATCTTCTTCATTCCAGGTTCAATGTTCCTTTAATTTATTTTCTACTTTATTTATTCTATTACTTTAATTGTTATTTATCTTTTCAATTTGTCTTATGAACTTTCCATGTTAGAATTGATTTTCTTATTTAATATAAATTGAGGTATTCAGATCTAAAGATTGCTTGCTTCAAATTTATGTTATTAATGCTTTTCATTTAATTTAGATTTTCCCCTTTTGCTTTGGTTGAGTAAATGGTGACACTTGAGTTGTCAAACTCAGCTGTTGATTGAAAATTTGAAATTGCTGATTGATTTGGATCCCTCTAAAGCTAGTCTTTCCATAGGAGTTGACTAGGTCTTCAGGAATCAAGTTGATTAGTCCACTTGACTTTCCTTTATTTAGTAAGGGTTAACTAAGTGGGAGCAAAATTCAATTCTCATCTCACCTCATAAGGATAACTAGGATGGGATTTCCAGTTCTTATACCTTGTAAGGGTGTTCACAATAAGCACTACCACGCGTGCGCGTGCCTGACGCGCGCACGTTATAGAACATTTTGGCACACACCCCAAGACAAACAGAGGGTTGTGCGAGTGCCTCGATGCCCTCGCGCAAATAGCACAAACATGGTCACACGTATGCGTGACCGACGCGTACACGTCGCCCCCCTCAGTGAGCGACCCACGTATACGCGTGGAGTACGCGTACGCGTCATTCGCGAATCCGCACCTGAACCCTACGCAGCCCTGTTTTTCATATCTTATCTTTCTAAATCTTAATTTCTTTCTTCTTCTTTCTTCTTTCTTTTCTTTCTTCTTTATTCACTCATCTTTTTCCATTCTTTCTCTTTCTTTTATTCTTCTCTTCTTCCTTCCCTCCATTCTTTCTTTCATTCATCTTTTAATTACTGCATTTAATTATTTTTCTTTCTTCTAAATTTTCTTTTAGCTTAATTATTTATTGTTTCTTCTTCTTTTTTTTTCTTTCTTTTTCATGCATTATTATATTGGTGTTTGATGAGCAGATAATTTATACGCTTTTTGGCATTATTTTTAGATAGTTTTTAGTAGGATCTAACTACTTTTTAGTATATTTTTATTATTTTTTAAGCAAAATTCACATTTCTGGACTTTACTATGAGTTTGTGTGTTTTTCTGTGATTTCAGGTATTTTCTGACTGAAATTGAGGGACCTGAGCAAAAATCTGATTCAGAGGCTGAAAAAGGACTGCTGATGCTGTTGGATTCTAACCTCCCTGCACTCAAAATGGATTTTTTGGAGCTTCAGAAACCCAAATGGCGCACTCTCAACTGCGTTGGAAAGTAGACATCTAGGGCTTTCCAGCAATATATAATAGTTCATACTTTTCTCCAGTTTTGACGACTCAAACTGGCGTTCAAACACCAACTTCCTGCTCTATTCTGGCGTTAAACGCCAGAAACAGGTTACAAGCTAGAGTTAAACGCCCAAAACAGGCTGCAAACTGGCGTTTAACTTCAAGAGAAGTCTCTACACGTGAAAGCTTCAATACTCAGCCCAAGCACACGCTAGGTGGGCCCAGAAGTGGATTTTTGCATCATTTACTTTTTTTTGTAAACCCTAATAACTAGTCTAGTATAAATAGGACCTTTTACTATTGTATTAGACGTCTATGCTGGGATCTTTGGATTAATTTTTAGTCCTTAGACATTGGAGGCTGGCCTCACGGTCATGCCTGGACCTTCATCACTTATGTATCTTCAACGGTGGAGTTTCTACACACCATAGATTAAGGTGTGGAGCTCTGCTGTTCCTCGAGTATTAATGCAAAGTACTATTGTTTTTCTATTCAATTTATGCTTATTCTTATTCTAAGATATTCATTCGTACCCAAGAACATGATGAATGTGATTATTATGTGACGCTCATCATCATTCTCAACATATGAACACGTGCCTGACAAACACTCCCGTTCTACATGCAAACGAACTTGAATGCATATCTCTTAACCTTCTGGTTCACGATCAGAGTCTTCGTGGTATAAGCTAGAATCAATTGGCAGCATTCTTGAGATCCGAAAAGTCTAAACCTTGTCTGTGGTATTTCGAGTAGGATCTGGGATGGGATGACTGTGACGAGCTTCAAACTCGCAAGTGTTGGGCGTAGTGACAGACGCAAAAAGATCAATGGATCCTATTCCAACATGAGTGCGAACCGACAGATGATTAGCCGTGTGGTGATAAATCTCATTTGTAGGGTTTATCTTGCATTGATTTTAGGAGATTTTAATACCTTTTACCCACATTTACTCAATGAATTAGCATGATTTTGTGATTGTCTCCTTATTTGTGCTTAGATGTGAAAACATGCTTTCTAGGCCTTTAACTTGATAAATTTTAATCTTCTTTTGATTCCATTAGATGCCTTGATGTGTTTGTTAGTGATTTCAGATTGAAAAGGCTAGGAATGGATCAAAGGAGTGAAGTGGAAAGCATGCAAAGTGGAGAAATCATGAAAAGCCAAAGAGTTGAACTCGCCCATGGACGCGCGTGCGCATCAGGCAATGGGGGCTGTACCTCGAGTATCAATGCAATTACTACTATTTTCCATTCAATTCAGCTTATTCTTGTTCTAAGATATTCATTCGCACTCAAGAACTAGATGAATGTGATAATTATGTGACGCTCATCATCATTCTCACTTATGAACGCGTGCCTGACAACCACTTCCGTTCTACATGCAAACAAGGCTTGAATGTGTATCTCTTTGATTCCTTAATCAGAATCTTCGTGGTATAAGCTAGAATCCATTGGCGGCCATTATTGAGAATCCGGAAGGTCTAAACCTTGTCTGTGGTATTCTAATTAGGATTCAGAGATTGAATGACTGTGACGAACTTCAAACTCGCGATTGTTGGGCGTTAGTGACAGACGCAAAAGAATTAGTGGATTCTATTCCGACATGATCGAGAACCGACAGATGAATAGCCGTGCTGTGACAGAGCGCGATGAACATTTTCACTGAGAGGACGGGACTGTAGCCATTGACAATGGTGATGCCCAACATACAGCTTGCCATGGAAAGGAGTAAGAAGGATTGGATGAAGACAGTAGGAAAGCAGAGAGACGGAAGGGACAAAGCATCTCCATACGCTTATCTAAAATTCTCACCAATGAATTACATAAGTATCTCTATCTTTATTTTATGTTTTATTTATCTTTTAATCATTAATCCTCCATAACCATTTGAATCCGCCTGACTAAGATTTACAAGATGACCATAGCTTGCTTCATACCAACAATCTCCGTAGGATCGACCCTTACTCGCGTAAGGTTTATTACTTGGACGACCCAGTGCACTTGCTGGTTAGTTGTGAGAAGTTGTGATAAAGAGTTGAGATTGCAATTGAGCGTACCATGTTGATGGCGCCATTGATGATCACAATTTCGTGCACCAAGCATCTCAAGCATACTAGAATGAGTAAAGTGCATGCTTTTTTTGTGATATAGCTTTTTTTGCTAATGTGTGTTCTGAAAGGCACAATTTAGAATTCACACACTTATTTGTCATTAATGTCACACTAATTCACTCACTCAATTCTAGTGATTCGTACCTTATTCCAACAATGTATGCTTCCTTTCTTTTATATCTTCTCATCTTATGGTGTTATATTTTTGTTTTTCATGACGGATGCACCACAAGCAAACATGAAAGCAAGAGAAAGAACACGCAGCACCGGTTGACCTACCAGCTGAAGGTAGAAATCCGGAGAGTCGCAGTACCCCTTTGCTCATCTTTGAGTGCACCGAGGACGGTGCAAACTTTTAAGTGTGGGAGGTCGTCCGACCAATCGGCGATTTTGGGTGACAAGTTTCTAATTTCAACACTTTTGCATTTCATTCTAGGATTTTAGGTTTTTTACTTGCATTTTCTTATTTTTGCATATGTATACATGATGAGCGGATAATTTATACGCTTTTTGGCATTGTTTTTAGGTAGTTTTTAGTAAGTTTAAGCTACTTTTAGGGATGTTTTCATTAGTTTTTATGTTAAATTCACATTTCTGGACTTTACTATGAGTTTGTGTGTTTTTCTGTGATTTCAGGTAATTTCTGGCTGAAATTGAGGGACTTGAGCAAAACTCTGAAGAAGGCTGACAAAAGGACTGCTGATGCTGTTGGAATCTGACCTCCCTGCACTCGAAATGGATTTTCTGGAGCTACAGAACTCCAATTGGCGCGCTCTCAACGGCGTTGGAAAGTAGACATCCAGGGCTTTCCAGCAATATATAATAGTCCATACTTTATTCGAAGAATGACGACGTAACTTGGCGTTGAACGCCAAGTACATGCTGCTGTCTGGAGTTAAACGCCAGAAAAACGGCATGATCCAGAGTTGAACGCCCAAAACACGTCATAACTCGAAGTTCAACTCCAAGAGAAGCCTCAGCTCGTGGATTGATCAAGCTCAGCCCAAGCACACACCAAGTGGGCCCCGGAAGTGGATTTATGCATCAATTACTTACTCATGTAAACCCTAGTAGCTAGTCTAGTATATATAGGACATTTATCTATTGTATTAGACATCTTTTGACCACTCTAAGTCTTTGAATCATTCGGTCACTTGATCAAGGAGAGGGCTGGCCATTCGGCCATGCCTGAACCTCTTTCACTTATGTATTTTCAACGGTGGAGTTTCTGCACACCATAGATTAAGGGTGTGGAGCTCTGCTGTACCTCAAGTATTAATGAAGTTCTATTTTCTTTTATTCAAATCTCTCTTATTCTTATTCCAAGATATTTATTCGCACCCAAGAACATGATGAATATGATGAGTCAGATAACCCTCATTATCATTCTCACTTATGAATGCGCGTGATTGACAACCACTTCCATTCTACATGCAACAAAGCTTGAATGTGTATCTCTTAGATTCCCCAACAGAATCTTCGTGGTATAAGCTAGATAGATGGCGGCATTTATGAGGATCCGGAAAGTCTCACCTTGTCTGTGGTATTCCGAGTAGGATCCTGGGAATCCGGAAAGTCTCACCTTGTCTGTGGTATTCCGAGTAGGATTCCGGTAATGAATGACTGTGACGTGCTTCAAACTTGCAAGTGCTGGGCGTTAGTGACAGACGCAAAAGAATCAAGGGATTCTATTCCAGTAGGCGCGGGAACCAACCAGTGATTAGCCGTACTGTGACAGAGTGTGTGAGCATTAGTTTTCACTGCGATGATGGGATGTAGCCATCAACCATGGGTGATGCCTCCAGACGATTAGCCATGCGACTGACAACCGCAGAGGACCATTTTCCCGAGAGGATTGAAAGTAGCCACCGCTGATGGTGAACCCCTATACACAGCTTGCCATGGAAAGGAGTAAGAAGGATTGAGTAGAAGCAGTAGAAGAGCAGGCGTCCGTGAGCCATACAGCATCTCCATGCACTTATCTGAAATTCTCACCAATGAATCTGCATAAGTCTCCTATCCCTTTTATTATTCCTTTTTATTTATTATTTATTCCAATAATCACAATTACCCTTTAATCTGCCTAACTGAGATTTGCAAGGTGACCTTAGCTTGCTTCATACCAACAATCTCTGTGGATTCGACCCTTACTCACGTAAGGTTTATTACTTGGACGACCCAGTACACTTGCTGGTTAGTTGAACGGAGTTGTGAATTCAGCTGCTGCCCCTTAGAAGCCTTCATCTCAAAATAATTAGAACATGGATCACAATTTCGTCCACCAAGTTTTTGGTGCCGTTGCCGGGGATTGTTCGAGTATGGACAACTGACGGTTCATCTTGTTGCTCAGATTAGGTAATTTTCTTTTCAAAAATCTTTTTCAAAATTTTTCTTTTGTTTTTCGTTTTTCCTAACATTATTTTCGAAAATAATTAATAAAAATCCAAAAAAAAAAAATAGAAAATAATAAAAATCAAAAATATTTTGTGTTTCTTGTTTGAGTCTTGAGTCAATTTTTAAGTTTGGTGTCAATTGCATGCTTTTAAAATTTTTCTTGCATTTTTTTCGAAAATCCATACATTCATAGTGTTCTTCATGATCTTCATGTTGTTCTTGATAAGTCTTCTTGTTTGATCTTGATGATTTCTTGTTGTGTTGTTGTTGTTTTTCATGTGCATTTTTGCATTCATATTTTTCATGCATTAAAGATTTCTAAGTTTGGTGTCTTGCATGTTTTCTTTGCATCAAAAATTTTTCAAAATTATGTTCTTGATGTTCATCATGATCTTCAAAGTGTTCTTGGTGTTCATCTTGACATTCATAGCATTCTTGCATGCATTCATTGTTTTGATCTAAAAAATTTCATGCATAAAGCATTTTTGTTGTTTCTCTCTCTCATAATTAAAAATTCAAAAATCAAAAAAATATCTTTTCCTTATTTTCCTCCCAATTTTCGAAATTTTGGGTTGACTTGGTCAAAAATTTTCAAAAATTAGTTGTTTCTTACAAGTCAAGTCAAAATTTCAAATTTTAAAAAAAAAATCTTATCTTTTCAAAATCTTTTTCAAAAATCATATCTTTTTCATTTTTTTTCTATTTTTCGAAAATTTCAAAAATCTTTTTCAAATTATTTTCAAAATCTTTTTCTTATCTTTATATGTAATTTTCGAAAATTCACTAATAATTAATGTGATTGGTTCAAAAATTTGAAGTTTGTTACTTTCTTGTTAAGAAAGGTTCAATCTTTTAGTTCTAGAATCTTATCTTGTAGTTTCTTGTTAGTGAAGTAAGTAATTTCAAATTATTTTTGAATTAAATCTTTTTATCTTTTATTTGATCTTTTTCAAAAAATTTTTTTTTATCTTTTTCAAAATTTGATTTTAAAATATCTTATCTAACTTCTTATCCTCTTATCTTTTTCAATTTTGATTTCAAATCTTTTTCAATCAACTAACTAACTTTTTGTTTGTTTCTTATCTTTTTCAAAACCACCTAACTACTTTTCCCTCTTCTATTTTCGAAAATATCTCACCCTTTTTCAAAAATTCTTTTTAATTAATTAATTGTTTCATGTTTTAATTTTAATTTTAACTTATCTCTAATTTTCGAAAATCACTAACCCCTTTTCAAAAATTATTTTCGAATTCTCCCTCCTCTTTTCTTCTTTTATTTAATTATTTAATTACTAACACTTCTCTCCACCTCTCTTCATCCAAGAATCCGAACCTCCTTCTTCTTTCTTATACCCCTTTCTTTTTCTACTAACATAAAGGAATCTCTATACTGTGACAAAGAGGATTCCTTTTTCTTTTCTTGTTTTCTTCTCTTTCATATGAGCAGGAACAAGGATAAAGGCACTCTTGTTGAAATAGATCCAGAACCTGAAAGGACTCTGAAGAGAAAATTAAGAGAAGCTAAATTAAATTATTCTAAAGGTAACCTTTCAGAAACATTAGAACAAGAGAAGGAGATGGCCGAAATAATAATAATGCAAGGAGAATGCTTGGTGACTTCACAAAGCCAACGTCCAAGTTTGATGGAAGAAGCATCTCCATTCCTGCCATTGGAGCCAATAACTTTGAGCTTAAGCCTCAACTAGTTGCTCTAATGCAACAAAACTGCAAGTTTTATGGACTTCCATCTGAAGATCCTTATCAGTTTTTAACTGAGTTCTTGCAGATCTGTGAGACTGTAAAGACGAATGGAGTTGATCCTGAAGTCTACAGACTCATGCTTTTCCCTTTTGCTGTAAGAGACAGAGCTAGAGTATGGTTGGATTCACAACCCAAGGATAGCCTGGACTCATGGGATAAGCTTGTCACTGCATTCTTAGATAAATTCTTTCCTCCTCAAAAGCTGAGCAAGCTGAGAGTGGATGTTCAAACCTTCAAACAAAAAGATGGTGAATCCCTCTATGAAGCTTGGGAAAGATACAAGCAGCTGACTAAAAGATGTCCATCTGACATGTTTTCAGAATGGACCATATTAGATATATTCTATTATGGTCTCTCTGAATTTTCGAAAATGTCATTGGACCATTCTGCAGGTGGATCTATTCACCTGAAGAAAACGCCTGAAGAGGCTCAAGAGCTCATTGACATGGTTGCTAATAACCAGTTCATGTACACTTCTGAGAGGAATTCCGTGAACAATGGGGTACCTCAGAAGAAAGGAGTTCTTGAAATTGATGCTCTGAATGCCATATTGGCTCAGAACAAAATGTTGACTCAACAGGTCAACATGATCTCTCAAAATCTGAATGGATTGCAACATGCATCCAACAGTACTAGAGATGCAGCTTCTGAAGAAGCTTATGATCCTGAGAACCCTGCCATGGCAGAGGTTAATTACATGGGTGAACCTTATGGAAACACCTTTAACTCATCATGGAGAAATCATCCAAATTTCTCCTGGAAGGATCAGCAAAAGCCTCAACAAGGCTTTAACAATGGTGGACGCAATAGGCTGACCAATAGTAAGCCATATCCATCATCTTCTCAGCAACAGACAGAGAACTCTGAACAAAACAATTCTAATTTAGCCAATATAGTCTCGGATCTGTCAAAGGCCACTTTTAGTTTCATGAATGAAACAAGATCCTCCATTAGAAATCTGGAGGCACAAGTGGGCCAGCTGAGTAAGAAAGTTATTGAAACTCCTCCCAGTATTCTCCCAAGCAATACAGAAGAGAATCCAAAAGGAGAGTGCAAGGCCATTGATGTGATCAAAGAGGCCGAATGCACAAGGGAGGAGGGGGACGAAAATCCTAGTGAGGAAGATCTCCTGGGTCGTTCCCCAAGCAAGAAGGAGTTTCCTATTAAGAATCCTGAGGAATCTGAGGCTCATCTAGAGACCATAGAGATTCTTTTAAATCTCCTTCTGCCATTCATGAGCTCTGAAGAATATTCATCCTCTGAAGAGAATGAAGATGTGACTGGAGAGCAAGTTGCTCAATACTTAGGAGCTATCATGAAGCTGAATGCCAAGCTGTTTGGTAATGAGACTTGGGAAAGTGAACCTCCCTTGCTCATTAGTGAACTAGATACTTGGATTCAGAGAGCTCTACCTCAAAAGAAACAAGATCCTGGCAAGTTCTTAATACCTTGCACCATTGGCACCATGAGCTTTGAAAAAGCTCTATGTGATCTTGGGTCAGGAATAAATCTTATGCCACTCTCTGTAATGGAGAAGCTGGGGATCATTGAGGTACAACCTGCCTTGTTCTCATTACAATTGGCAGACAAGTCCATGAGACAAGCTTATGGAATAGTAGAGGACGTGCTAGTAAAGGTTGAAGGCCTTTACATCCCTACTGATTTCATAATCCTAGACACTAGGAAGGAAGATGATGAATGCATCATCCTTGGAAGACCTTTCCTAGCCACAGCAGGGGCTGTGATAGATGTCAACAGAGGTGAGTTAGTCCTTCAATTGAATGGGGACTACCTTGTGTTTCAGGCACATGGCCATCCCTCTGTGACAAATGAGAGTAAGCATGAAGAGCTTCTCTCAGTTCAGAGTCAAGAAGAGCCCACACAGTCAAACTCTAAGTTTGGTGTTGTGAGGCCACAACCAAACTCTAAGTTTGGTGTTCAAACCCCATATCCAAACTCTAAGTTTGGTGTTGGGACTACACACTAAATTGACCTGATCACCATGTGGCTCCATGAGAGCCACTGTCAAGCTATTGACATTAAAGAAGCGCTTGTTGGGAGGCAACCCAATTTTATTTATCTAATTTTATTTTATTTTGTTTCCTTGTTATTTTTGTGTTTTATTAGGTACATGATCATGAGGAGTCACGAAAAAAATCAAAAAAATTAAAAACAGAGTCAAAAACAGAAGAAAAAAATTTTCACCCTGGAGGTAGCGCAGACTGGCGTTCAACGCCAGTAAGGTGCATCTGGCCGGCGTTCAACGCCAGAACAGAGCACCATTCTGGCGCTGAACGCCCAAAACAAGCAACAACCTGGCGTTAAACGCCAGGATGGTGCACAGAGAGGACAAACTGGCGCTGAACGCCAGAAACAAGCATGAAACTGGCGTTCAACGCCAGAAACATGCATTACATGGGCGTTGAATGCCCAGAACATGCACCAATGGGCGTTTGAACGCCAGAAAGATGCATGAAGGCAATTTACATGCCTATATGGTGAAGGAATGGTATTTGTTTTCACCTCAAGATCTGTGGACCCCACAGGATCCTCACCTCAGGATCTGTGGCCCCCACAGGATCCCCACCTACCATATTCCCACCTTACCTTTTAATCCTAATCACACTCTCCTAGTCCAAATCTCTTTTCACACTTCCCAAAAACCTTCACCAATGGCACCTAAGGTCGGAGTTTCCTCAAGAAAAGGGAAAGGGAAAGCAAAAGCTTCCACCTCCGAGTCATGGGAGATGGAAAGATTCATCTCCAAGAGCCATCAAGACCACTTCTATGATGTTGTGGCAAAGAAGAAGGTGATCCCTGAGGTCCCTTTCAAGCTCAAGAAGAATGAGTATCCGGAAATCCGACATGAGATCCAAAGAAGAGGGTGGGAAGTCATAACCAACCCCATGCAACAAGTTGGAATATTAATGGTTCAAGAGTTCTATGCCAATGCATGGATCACTAGGAACCATGACCAAGGTATGAACCCAAGCCCAAAGAATTATCTCACAATGGTTAGGGGGAAATACTTGGATTTTAGTCCGGAAAATGTGAGGTTGGCGTTTCACTTACCCATGATGCAAGGTGATGAACGCCCCTACACAAGAAGGGTCAACTTTAATCAAAGGTTGGACCAAGTCCTAATGGACATTTGTGTGGAAGGCGCCCAATGGAGAATAGACTCCAAAGGCAAGCCAGTCCAACTAAGAAGACTGGACCTCAAGCCTGTAGCTAGAGGATGGTTGGAGTTCATCCAAAGATCCATCATCCCTACAAGCAACCGATCTGAAGTTACTGTGGATCGGGCCATCATGATTCATAGCATCATGATTGGAGAGGAAGTAGAAGTTCATGAAGTCATCTCCAATGAACTCTACAAAATAGCCGACAAGCCTTCACACATGGCACGGCTAACCTTCCCCCACCTTATATGCCATCTATGTTACTCAGCTGGAGTCATCATAGATGGAGATGTTTCCATTGAAGAAGACAAGCCCATCACCAAGAAAAGGATGGAGCAAACAAGAGAAATTCCTCACGGCCCTCAAGAAGAACATGAGGAAGTTCATCATCAACAAATGCCTCAAGGAATGCACTTTCCTCCCAACAACTATTGGGAGCAACTCAACACCTCCTTAGAAGATTTGAGCCATAATGTTGAACAACTAAGGGTGGAACATCATGAACACTCCATCATTCTCCAAGAAATAAGAGAAGATCAAAGAGCAATGAGGGAGGAGCAACAAAGGCAAGGAAGGGACATAGAAGAGTTGAAGAACATCATTGGTCCTTCAAGAAGAAGACGCCACTAAAGGTGGATTCATTCCTTGTTCTTTATTTCTTTCTATTTTCGGTTTTTAATTATTGTGTTTTTCTATGCTTTGTGTCTTTATTTTCATGATCATTAGTATGTAACCATGCCTTAAAGCTATGAATAAAATCCATGACTCCTTCACCTTTCTTAAAAGAAAAATGTTTTAATTCAAAAGAACAAGAAGTACATAAATTTCGAATTTATTATTGAATTTAATTTAATTATATTGATGTGGTGACAATACTTTTTGTTTTCTGAATGAATGATTGAACAGTGCATATGTCTTTTGATATTGTTGTTTATGAGTGTTAAAATTGTTGATTCTTGAAAGAATGATGAACAAAGAGAAATGTTATTGATGATCTGAAAAAAATCATGAAATTGATTCTTGAAGCAAGAAAAAGCAGTGAAAAAGAAAAAGCATTCGAAAAAAAAAATATGGCTAAAAAGAGTATATAGAAAAAGAAGGAGCAGTAGAAAAAGCCAATAGCCCTTAAAACCAAAAGGCAAGGGTAAAAAGGATCCAAGGCTTTGAGCATCAATGGATAGGAGGGCCCAAGGAAATTAAATCCAGGCCTAAGCGGCTAAATCAAGCTGTCCCTAACCATGTGCTTGTGTCATGAAGGTCCAAGTGAAAAGCTTGAGACTGAGTGGTTAAAGTCGTGATCCGGAGCAAAAGAGTGTGCTTAAGAGCTCTGGACACCACTAACTGGGGACTTTAGCAAAGCTAAGTCACAATCTGAAAAGGTTCACCCAGTTATGTGTCTGTGGCATTTATGTATCCGGTGGTAATACTGGAAAACAAAGTGCTTAGGGCCACGGCCAAGACTCATAAGTAGCTGTGTTCAAGAATCAACATGCTTAACTAAGAAAGTCAATAACACTATCCCAAATTCTAAGTTCTCCAGAGACGCCAATCCCTCTAAACTACAAAGGAAAAAGTGAGATGCCAAAACTATTCAGAAGCAAAAAGCTACAAGTCCCGCTCATTTAATTATAATTAATATTCATTGATATTTCTGAATTTATAGTATATTCTCTTCTTTTTATCCTATTTGATTTTCAGTTGCTTGGGGACAAGCAACAATTTAAGTTTGGTGTTGTGATGAGCGGAAAATTTATACGCTTTTTGGCATTGTTTTTAGGTAGTTTTTAGTAAGTTTAAGCTACTTTTAGGGATGTTTTCATTAGTTTTTATGTTAAATTCACATTTCTGGACTTTACTATGAGTTTGTGTGTTTTTCTGTGATTTCAGGTAATTTCTGGCTGAAATTGAGGGACTTGAGCAAAACTCTGAAGAAGGCTGACAAAAGGACTGCTGATGCTGTTGGAATCTGACCGCCCTGCACTCGAAATGGATTTTCTGGAGCTACAGAACTCCAATTGGCGCGATCTCAACGGCGTTGGAAAGTAGACATCCAGGGCTTTCCAGCAATATATAATAGTCCATACTTTATTCGAAGAATGACGACGTAACTTGGCATTGAACGCCAAGTACATGCTGCTGTCTGGAGTTAAACACCAGAAAAACGGCATGATCCGGAGTTGAACGCCCAAAACACGTCATAACTCGAAGTTCAACTCCAAGAGAAGCCTCAGCTCGTGGATTGATCAAGCTCAGCCCAAGCACACACCAAGTGGGCCCCGGAAGTGGATTTATGCATCAATTACTTACTCATGTAAACCCTAGTAGCTAGTCTAGTATATATAGGACATTTATCTATTGTATTAGACATCTTTTGACCACTCTAAGTCTTTGAATCATTCGGTCACTTGATCAAGGAGAGGGCTGGCCATTCGGCCATGCCTGAACCTCTTTCACTTATGTATTTTCAACGGTGGAGTTTCTGCACACCATAGATTAAGGGTGTGGAGCTCTGCTGTACCTCAAGTATTAATGAAGTTCTATTTTCTTTTATTCAAATCTCTCTTATTCTTATTCCAAGATATTCATTCGCACCCAAGAACATGATGAATGTGATGAGTCAGATAACCCTCATTATCATTCTCACTTATGAATGCGCGTGATTGACAACCACTTCCATTCTACATGCAACAAAGCTTGAATGTGTATCTCTTAGATTCCCCAACAGAATCTTCGTGGTATAAGCTAGATAGATGGCGGAATTTATGAGGATCCGGAAAGTCTCACCTTGTCTGTGGTATTCCGAGTAGGATCCTGGGAATCCGGAAAGTCTCACCTTGTCTGTGGTATTCCGAGTAGGATTCCGGTAATGAATGACTGTGACGTGCTTCAAACTTGCAAGTGCTGGGCGTTAGTGACAGACGCAAAAGAATCAAGGGATTCTATTCCAGTAGGCGCGGGAACCAACCAGTGATTAGCCGTACTGTGACAGAGTGCGTGAGCATTAGTTTTCACTGCGAGGATGGGATGTAGCCATCAACCATGGGTGATGCCTCCAGACGATTAGCCATGCGACTGACAACCGCAGAGGACCATTTTCCCGAGAGGATTGAAAGTAGCCACCGCTGATGGTGAACCCCTATACACAGCTTGCCATGGAAAGGAGTAAGAAGGATTGAGTAGAAGCAGTAGAAGAGCAGGCGTCCGTGAGCCATACAGCATCTCCATGCACTTATCTGAAATTCTCACCAATGAATCTGCATAAGTCTCCTATCCCTTTTATTATTCCTTTTTATTTATTATTTATTCCAATAATCACAATTACCCTTTAATCTGCCTAACTGAGATTTGCAAGGTGACCTTAGCTTGCTTCATACCAACAATCTCTGTGGATTCGACCCTTACTCACGTAAGGTTTATTACTTGGACGACCCAGTACACTTGCTGGTTAGTTGAACGGAGTTGTGAATTCAGCTGCTGCCCCTTAGAAGCTTTCATCTCAAAATAATTAGAACATGGATCACAATTTTGTCCACCAATACACAATAAGCTTAGTCAAAATACTGAAATTTTTCAAGGATTTCTATCTATAGGGCACCAATTGATTTGAGTTAAAACTTTTCATAGAACTTGCTTGAATTATATATCTTGTGGATCATGTTTTTGACCTAAAAACACAAGCTTGTGAGATTTGAGCCTAATGGTGTGGTTACATCTTATAACCACTTAGTTTTCCTTCTTGTGTGCATTATTCTCTTTCTATGATTGTAATCTTTGATTTGTTTGATTCTTTATGTCCATTACTTTGTGTATTCATGTATTTATATGATTGAGGCCATCATTTCATTTAGCTCACTTACCCAAATAGCCTTACCTCTTATCATCCATTGTTAGCCAATTTGAGCCTACGATTAACCCACTTGTTCTTAATTTAGCACATTACAAGCCTTGAAGCGGAAAACAATAAATGTCCTTATTTGGATCTTTGATTAGCTTAGGCTAGAGTGTGTGTATCATTCAAGTGTGAGAAAACTTGGGACATTGGGTGAATAAAAGGGTAATTTTGCATTTTTGTTGAAATTATTGGGAATTGGATACATGTTCATGTATTGATAAAATGTATAGACCTTATTGTAGAACCTATGCACAATTACTCAAGAGGGGGGGTGAATTGAGTATTGCAACAACAATTAATATTTTTGCGAAAGTTAAAGACAATATACAAAAAGTGTTATTGTACTAGTATTTTTCCAAGAGCTTAACTCAATTGCTAAGCATTTATAAGGAGCTTTTACTTTCCAATAGACACCAATTCAAATAAATTGATCAAGCTTTTCACCAATCGGACTTAAGCTATTCCTTAAGTACTTACGAAGCTACTTTTCGATCACAATTTATTTGCTCAAAGGTAAAAGACAATAATATTGAAGAGATGAGTTTGGAGAGATGCAAACGCTATTTAGAGTGGTTTGGCACAATCCTTGTCCTACGTCCACTTTCTTTCTCAATCGCAATTGAGAAGTTCCACTATTGCCAAGCTTCAAGGTGCTCGCGCAAAACCTTTTACAATCCGAGTCCTTAGTTTCTAACACCTCACGGTATATGATCACCACTCGTATACTAACCCACTCCACTTAGAGATACCTTCTCTAAGATTTGCCTTGAGTACTTAGTATACCTCTTTGGTATCCTCACCGACTATAGTGTTTATAACTCTTGACTCAACCTTGGAGATCACACTCCAATTTACAAAGTGTACAAGAAAACAATTCTCAAAGAATTGTTGAGATGAAAAGGGTACTCTCTAGAAGAGTGTATGATTACAAGTTTAGCACTATTGAACCAATTGATATTGCTCTCTTAAATTGTGTATTATAACACCTTAAAAATGTGTAGAATGAAAGAATATGAACAAGATAGTTTGCAAATGCTCAAAGATGTGAAATAAGGCTTCAATCCATCTATTTATAGACTCCCCAAACCTTAGAAACATTGGGGAGTTAATGAGATGGAGCCTTTTTGTCAAAACTAGCCGTTTTTTACGTTTTTGAATCATTTGCATCGATGCATAACACTTTGCATCGATGCAAATGTGTCTTTGAAGCTAAAATTTGAATTTTCAGCTAGGTTGCATCGATGCAAACATATTTGCATCGATGCAACAAGTCGTCGTATGCTTTGCATCGATGCAAGATGAGTGTGCATCGATGCAAACCTTAAAGAATGGCTTAAAATCACTTCAAAATACTTAGGATTGATCTCAAACTTGTTGGAGTCAATTCCTATGTTTTGTACCTTTGAAAACAAGTTTTAAACCATTTGGCTAGCATCGAATTGCAAGATGTGCATCAAAACATTTTGTGAGTGTGTGTTGAGAGATTTAGCAATTGGTTCTTAACAAGAAGTTACCTAAGTCCTAAGACACTATACTTGTCTTCAAATGTTGTGGACTTGAGTTTCTTGTTGTTGTTGTGTTGCTTTCAACTCTTCATTTCTCACCGTTGAATGTTGATTGATCTTTCAACATGCTTGTTCATTCAAGTTGTTTGTTGGTTTGTCTTTCATGTCGTTTGTTGGTTTGTCATTCATCAAAACCTACGAATACAAACTTCGCATACAAGCAACATGATTTACAATTTCCCCCTTTTTGATAATGACAAACCAATTTTGAGGATATGCATTTATAAATGATTTTGAAAGCAGCAATAATGCACTTTGTTTTATAGAAAGCTTTGGAGAAGACTTCACAAAAAAATTTGCAGGAGTTCCCCCTAAATATGTGCATTTGTTCCCTTAAAGGGCGTTTATCAAAGGAAACAATTTAGATATCAAAGTTTTTGCTTAGCGGAAGTCTTTTTGAAATCATTGTTTCGCAAACTTATTTCTTCTTTTCAAATCCTCAAACTTCTTCTTTTTCAAAAGTTCAAAACTTCAAATATCCTCAAACTTTTCTTCCCCCTTTTGACATTATCAAAAAGAAAGGAGTTTGAAATGTGTCATAGAAGCATGCATAAAATAATGAATTTTTTTTTTAAGTTCAATATCTCTATTAATCTCAAGGATGAGATATTCCCCCTTTCAAAAAGAATTTGATTTCCTCTTTTTATATATAACAAGAATGCATAATTCCCCCTAAAGAAGTGAAATATATCAAGGCATGCACATTAACTTAAAATAGGGGTACCAAGCCTATTTTGAGTTATTCACCAAATAAGCATACAAGCAAAAATTATGAAGGAAATATCAAAGTATTTAAACCATAATAGAAATCCTTAGCTTACTAGGAGTTAGTTTAACAATTCATATAATCAAATAAACATAAAGTAATAAAAAGTAACTTGATGAAGAGGAGACAATCAATCTTGGTCTTCATCATCATCACTATCCTCTATTGTTTATAATCTTCAAATTCTTCAATCTACCTCAAGATTAATCACTCATTCATCAACTCATAAACCTACAAAACAATGGCTAATTGGATATCTCCAATGCTTAAGTTAGTAAGAGATACAAAAATAGCAATATAAATACAATGAATTCAAACAAATCATATTAGATTAGAATCCAAGATACCAAGTTCATTTCGGATGTTAAAAAAACTTTCTTTACATAAAGGTTTAGTGAAGATGTCCGCTAGTTGTTTACTAGTTTCGACAAATTCAATAACCACATCACCCTTTTCAACATGGTCTCTTATGAAGTGATGTCTAATCTCAATATGCTTGGTTCTTGAATGTTAAACCGGATTCTTGGTTAAATTTATTGCACTAGTATTATCACATTTGATAGGAATGTGATCTAGCATGAGTCCATAGTCCACAAGTTGTTGTTTCATCCATAAAATTTGGGCGCAACAACTACCGGCGGCTACATACTCGGCTTCGGCGGTAGACAAGGCTACACTTACTTGTTTCTTACTATGCCATGAAACAAGAGAGTTTCCTAGCAAGTGACAAGTGCCGCTAGTGCTTTTCCTATCCAATTTGCAACCGGCAAAATCGGAATCGGAATAACCAATCAAATCACAAGTGGATCCTTTCGGATACCACAATCCAACATTTAATGTTCCTATGAGATACTTCATAATCCTTTTTACCGCACTTAAGTGAGATTCCTTAGGATTAGCTTGGTATCTCGCACACATGCATACACTAAACATGATATCTGGCCTACTTGCCGTTAGATAAAGTAATGATCCTATCATGCCTCTATACTTCTTTACATCTATGCTTTTACCTTGTTCATCTTTGTCAAGGTAGCAAGTAGTGCTCATTGGTGTGTCCATTGCCTTAGCATTGTCCATTCCAAATCTTTTGAGCAATTCCTTGCAATATTTGGTTTGGCTAACGAAAGTTCCTTCTTTTCCTTGTTTGATTTGAAGACCAAGGAAGAAGTTGAGTTCGCCCATCATGGACATTTCAAATTCACTTTGCATGAGGTTTGAGAAAAACTTGCAAAGTGATTCGTTAGTTGAACCAAATATTATGTCATCGACGTAAACTTGTACCAAAAGGATATTTTTGTTTTCAATCAAGATAAATAAAGTTGTATCAACCTTCCCTCTTCTAAAACCCTTTTCTATTAAAAACTTGCTCAAACGTTCATACCAAGCTCTTGGAGCTTGTTTAAGACCATAAAGAGCTTTCTTGAGTTTAAAAACATGATTAGGATTTTCATAATCCTCAAAACCGGGAGGTTGTTCAACATATACTTCTTCTTGAATGAAACCATTAAGAAAGGCACTCTTAACATCCATTTGATAAAGTTTGAAGTTATAAGAGGATGCAAAAGCAAGTAACATCCTAATAGCTTCTAATCTAGCTACGGGAGCATAAGTTTCGTCATAATCAATGCCTTCCTCTTGATTATAACCTTTAGCTACTAATCTAGCTTTGTTTCTAACAATTGTACCATTTTCATCGAGTTTATTTCTAAAAACCCATTTTGTTCCTACAATTGTTTGATTACTTGGTTTAGGCACCAATTCCCAAACGTCATTTCGTTTGAATTGGTTAAGCTCCTCTTGCATTGCCATAGCCCAATGTTCATCATCAATTGCGGACTCAATGCTAGATGGTTCAATTTGAGAAACAAAAGCACTATATGCAAATAAATTTCTAAAAGTGGATCGAGTTGTTACCCCTTTCGAAACATCACCAATGACGTTGTCTAGAGGATGATCCTTTGAAGTACGCCAATCCTTTGGAAGTGCATTTATTTGTGCTTGTGATGGTTCAATTTCTTCAACTTGAACACTATCCTTTGTTGAGCTTGTAGAGGCTTCATTTAAATCTTTTTCTTTGTCTTCACCATTCAAATTTAGTGAATCAAAGTTTTCTACATTTTCATCAAAATCTTTTCTAGCACAACAACGGTTAGTTTCATCAAAAGCGACATGAATACTTTCTTCCATAGTCATGATGCGTTTATTATATACTCTAAAAGCTTTGCTAGTTAAAGAGTAGCCTAAGAAGATTCCTTCATCAGCCTTAGCATCAAATTTGCCTAAGTTATCTTTTCCATTATTTAGAATAAAGCATTTACAACCAAAGACGTGAAGGTGGGAAATATTTGGCTTTCTTCCTTTGTACAATTCGTACGGTGTTTTCTTAAGAATAGGTCGAATGATAATCCTATTCATAACATAACACGCGGTGCTAACCGCATCCGTCCAAAAGTACTTAGGAATATTAGCCTCATTGAGCATAGTTCTCGCCATTTCTTCTAAATGACGATTTTTCCTTTCAACCACACCATTTTGTTGTGGTGTTCTAGGAGAGAAAAAATTATGCTCAATGCCATTTTCTTCACAAAAAGTTTCAAAAAGATTGTTTTCAAATTCTCCACCATGATCACTTCTAATAGATGATATATGCAAATTCTTTTCATTTTGAATAACTTTGGCTAATCTTTTGAATGCTCGAAATGCATCACTCTTGTTTGCTAGGAACAAGGTTCATGTAAATCGAGAGTAATCATCAACAATAACTAAAGCATAGTAATTGCCACCAAAGCTCATAGTCCTAGAAGGACCAAATAAATCCATGTGCAAAAGTTGTAATGGCCTTGTTGTTGAAACAATGTTTTTGGATTTAAAAGAGGCCTTTACTTGTTTTCCCTTTTGACATGCGTCGCAAAGGACGTCTTTTTCAAAACGTAGCTTTGGTAAGCCAATTACTAACTCTTTAGAGACCAAATTATTAAGATGGTCCATGTTAGCATGAGCTACTCTACGATGCCATAACCAAGTTTCATCATTTTTACTAACAAGGCATTTCACATCATTTGAGGAGACTTCATTTAGATTAATCATGTATACATTGTCAACACGGTGCCCAATTAGCACAATTTCATTAGTGTCTTGCCTTTTTATCAAACAACATTTTGAATCAAAGGTGACTAAGTTTCCTTTGTCACAAAGTTGGCTAACACTAATGAGATTATGTTTGAGACCTTTGACAAGTATAACATTATCTATGGAGGTAGAAGGATTTTTACCAACTTTTCCAATGCCGATTACTTTGCCAGTGTTGTTGTCTCCATAGATCATGTTTCCTCCGTTTGTAGGCTCTATTGCGGTGAACTTTGATTCATCGCCGGTCATGTGTTTGGAGCATCCACTATCAACATACCAATTTGTATCCTTAGCTCCAACACGTACCTTTTCTTCGCTTGCCATTAAGCAAAGATTTGCAACCTCGTCGTCATCGGAGTCGGATTCATCCTCGTTCTCCCATGATATGTATGCTTTCTCCTTCTTCTTAAATTTCTTGTTTTTGTCCTCCTTTTGAAGTTTTGGACAATTGGGTTTGATGTGTCCAACTTCTCCACACTCATAGCATTTTGGTACCTTTGTTTTGCTCTTGAAGTTTTTCTTCATTGCAAACTTATTGAATCTTTTTAATAAGAGTGCAAATTCTTCATCTCCTTCTTCTTCATTATTATCACTCTCTTCTTGCAGTGATGTTGTTTTAAGGGCGAGACTTTTCTTCTTGCTTTCTTCACCTTTTTGTCTATTTAGCATAGTCATTTCATAGGTGAGAAGATTACCTCGTAGTTGATCAAATGTAAGTTGATCATAGAGCCTTCCTTCCACAATGGCGTTCACTTTGGAGTTCCATTTTGGTGTAAGGCTTGTAAGCACCTTGGTCACAATTTGTTTATCATTGTACTTTGTGCCAAGCATGCTTAGATTGTTGAAGATCTTGGAGAGTCTTTCAAGAGCTTCTTCAATGCTCTCTTCATCTTTCATTTTAAAATTTTCCCATTCATGAACCAACATAAATACCTTTGATTCTTTGACGTGGTCGGTTCCTTCGTAAGTGATTTGGAGTTTATCCCAAATTTCTTTAGCGGTTTCACATGTAGAGATCTTCATATAATCATGCTCGTTAAGTGCACAATGAATGAAGTTGATGGCTTTATCATTCATTGCCACTTTCTTCCAATCATCGTCACTATATTCATCTTCTCCTTTCGGTACTTGCTTTGAGACGGAGACTTCTCCTTCTTTAGCGCTTGTTGTCTTTGTTGGAATGTGATTTCCATTCTCAATCACTTTCCAAATTCTCACATCTTGAGAACGGATCCAAATTCTCATCTTATTTTTCCAATAAGAGTAATTTGTTCCGCTAAAAAGAGGAGGTCTAGTGGTTGAGTTACCTTCGCTAGTATTGTTGTTAAAGCCTGTGCTTGTCATGATCTTTTCCCTTAAACGGTTAAGTCTTTCAAAGGGTTAAGCTCTGATGCCACTTGTAGAACCTATGCACAATTACTCAAGAGGGGGGGTGAATTGAGTATTGCAACAACAATTAATATTTTTGCGAAAGTTAAAGACAATATACAAAAAGTGTTATTGTACTAGTATTTTTCCAAGAGCTTAACTCAATTGCTAAGCATTTATAAGGAGCTTTTACTTTCCAATAGACACCAATTCAAATAAATTGATCAAGCTTTTCACCAATCGGACTTAAGCTATTCCTTAAGTACTTACGAAGCTACTTTTCGATCACAATTTATTTGCTCAAAGGTAAAAGACAATAATATTGAAGAGATGAGTTTGGAGAGATGCAAACGCTATTTAGAGTGGTTCGGCACAATCCTTGTCCTACGTCCACTTTCTTTCTCAATCGCAATTGAGAAGTTCCACTATTGCCAAGCTTCAAGGTGCTCGCGCAAAACCTTTTACAATCCGAGTCCTTAGTTTCTAACACCTCACGGTATATGATCACCACTCGTATACTAACCCACTCCACTTAGAGATACCTTCTCTAAGATTTGCCTTGAGTACTTAGTATACCTCTTTGGTATCCTCACCGACTATAGTGTTTATAACTCTTGACTCAACCTTAGAGATCACACTCCAATTTACAAAGTGTACAAGAAAACAATTCTCAAAGAATTGTTGAGATGAAAAGGGTACTCTCTAGAAGAGTGTATGATTACAAGTTTAGCACTATTGAACCAATTGATATTGCTCTCTCAAATTGTGTATTATAACACCTTAAAAATGTGTAGAATGAAAGAATATGAACAAGATAGTTTGCAAATGCTCAAAGATGTGAAATAAGGCTTCAATCCATCTATTTATAGACTCCCCAAACCTTAGAAACGTTGGGGAGTTAATGAGATGGAGCCTTTTTGTCAAAACTAGCCGTTTTTTACGTTTTTGAATCATTTGCATCGATGCATAACACTTTGCATCGATGCAAATGTGTCTTTGAAGCTGAAATTTGAATTTTTAGCTAGGTTGCATCGATGCAAACATATTTGCATCGATGCAACAAGTCGTCGTATGCTTTGCATCGATGCAAGATGAGTGTGCATCGATGCAAACCTTAAAGAATGGCTTAAAATCACTTCAAAATACTTAGGATTGATCTCAAACTTGTTGGAGTCAATTCCTATGCTTTTGTACCTTTGAAAACAAGTTTTAAACCATTTGGCTAGCATCGAATTGCAAGATGTGCATCAAAACATTTTGTGAGTGTGTGTTGAGAGATTTAGCAATTGGTTCTTAACAAGAAGTTACCTAAGTCCTAAGACACTATACTTGTCTTCAAATGTTGTGGACTTGAGTTTCTTGTTGTTGTTGTGTTGCTTTCAACTCTTCATTTCTCACCGTTGAATGTTGATTGATCTTTCAACATGCTTGTTCATTCAAGTTGTTTGTTGGTTTGTCTTTCATGTCGTTTGTTGGTTTGTCATTCATCAAAACCTACGAATACAAACTTCGCATACAAGCAACATGATTTACACTTATGCATTGATGTTCTTGTATATAATTTGAAAGATAGAAAAAAATGAGAAAAATAAAAGAAAAAAAGAAACAAAAAGAAGAGCATGGAAAAGAAAAGAAAAAAATAGAAAAAGAAAGAAACAAATAAAAAGAAAGAAATAAAAAGGGGACAAAATGTCCCAAGAAAAGCTCAATAAGGGTCAATGCATAAGTGTTGTGAAATGAAAAGGAAATGCATGAGTATGTGAAAAAGTGAGAAAAATGGGTAGTTAGGTTAGCTTTAAAATTGTATAGGATGTCATAGGTTAGGTGGAAAGTTTAAGCGTATCAAAGATTTAAATTTCAAGCTCACTTGACCAAATATGCATCTTTACCTTGACCCTAGCCCCGTTACAACCTATGAAAAGACCTCATGATACTTGTATGCATGCATTGAATAAATTTTGATTGTTAGAAGAAAAACAAATCTTAGAAAGCATGAAATAGAGGAGAATAGAGAGAATCAACCCTAAACACTTCAGTGAATAGAGTGCAAACACATCCAGTAAGGGTTTGATGTTCAATTACATGCTTTCACCTATAATCATCACTTTTCTTGCAAGTTTGTAAAAATATTTAATAACTCAATTCAATTATGGATTAGACTTGCTAGTTATTAGCCCTTGTGCATATATGCTTCTTGGGAATTGATTTATTTTGACCAAGCAATTTCATTCATATAGATAGATGCATATAGTTTAGGTTGCATTTAGATTAGTTCACATTGAATAAATGTTGATACCCTTTGCTTTCTCTTAGTTTAAGCATGAGGACATGCTTGGTTTAAGTGTGGGGAGGTTGATAAATCCATTTGTAGGGTTTATCTTGTATTGATTTTAGGAGATTTTAATACCTTTTACCCACATTTACTCAATGAATTAGCATGATTTTATGATTGTCTCCTTATTTGTGCTTAGATGTGAAAACATGCTTTTTAGGCCTTTAACTTGATGATTTTTAATCTTCCTTTGATTCCACTAGATGCCTTGATGTGTTTGTTAGTGATTTCAGATTGAAAAGGCTAGGAATGGATCAAAGGAGTGAAGAGGAAAGCATGCAAGTGGAGAAATCATGAAAATCCAAAGAGTTGAACTTGCCCATGGACGCGCGCGTGCACCTTGCGAAATGGCCTATGAACGCGTACGCGTGTTGTGCCCATACGCGTCGATGCTGATATTTGATTTTTAAGTAAATTCGCACCCAGCGAATTCTCAGGAGTTGTAGGGCCCAATCCCAACCAACTTTGGCGCCAAAGATGCTATTTAAAGCCAATGATTGAAGAGCAAAGGGGAGATTCCATCATTCACACACATTAGGATTAGTTTAGAGGTAGTTTCTAGAGAGAGAAGCTCTCACTTCTCTCTAGGATTAGGATTAGGATTAGGTTTAGTTCTTAGATCTAGGTTTAATTCATGCTTTGATTTACTTTTCCTTTTGTAATTCTTCTTCTTCTACATCTCTTCTCTCTAGTTTAGCATTTAAATCTTGTAATTCTTTACTTTTATGTTGATGCACTTTTGTTCTTCTATTTTCCTTTAATGCAATTCATGATTCATGTTTCTTTATTGTTCATTTGATTTGTTGTTGTTTAATTCCTTGCAATTGAGTAGTGTAGATTTACTTTCCTTGCAATTTTACTATGATTTCCTTTTATTGCCTTCCAAGTGTTTGATAAAATGCTTGGTTGAATTTTAGAGTAGAATTTTATGTTCTTGGCTTGGAAAGGTAACTTAGGAACTCTTGAGTTACTAATGTCCAAGTGATTGATGATTGGGAGCCATTGACTCTAGTTCTCACTAATTGGATTAGTAGAGAATTAGGACTTATGGACTTGGATTGATATAACTCATTTGACTTTCTTTTACTATTAGTTAGAGGATGATTTAGTGAGAATAATCCTTGCCAATTCTCAAGTTGTGGTTAGTGATTAGGATAGAGATATTTGACCACCAACCCTTGCCAAGACCTTTTTAGCTATTAGTTTACTTTCTTGCCATTTATCTTTCATGTCTCTTATCAAAAACCCCAAACATAACTCATAACCAATGACAAGAACACTTTATTGCAATTCCTAGGGAGAACGACCCGAGGTTTGAATAATTCAGTTTATAATTTTAGGGGTTTGTACTTGTGACAAACAAATTTTTGTATGAAAAGATTATTGTTGGTTTAGAAATTATACTTGCAACGAGAATTCATTAGTTAAATTCTATACCATCAAAAATCCAATCGTCATGTGGTGACAGCGCATTTAAACCATTTTCACTGAGAGGACGGACGGTAGCCATTGACAATGGTGATCCCCCAACATACAGCTGGCCATAGAAAGGAGTATGAAGGATTGGATGAAGGCAATAGGAAAGCAGAGATTCAGAAGGGATAACGCATCTCCATACGCTTATCTGAAATTCCCACCAATGAATTACATAAGTATCTCTATCTTTAGTTTATGTTTTATTTATCTTTTAATTATCAAAACTCCATAACCATTTGAATCCGCCTGACTAAGATTTACAAGATGACCATAGGTTGCTTCAAGCCGACAATCTCCGTGGGATCGACCCTTACTCACGTAAGGTTTATTACTTGGACGACCCAGTGCACTTGCTGGTTAGTTGTGCGAAGTTGTGAAAAAGAGTTGAGATTACAATTGTGCGTACCAAGTTGTTGCCACCATTGAGATCACAATTTCGTGCACCAAGTTTTTGGCGCTGTTGCCGGGGATTGTTTGAGTTTGGACAACTGACGGTTCATCTTGTTGCTTAGATTAGGTATTTTTCTTTTTATTTTGTTCTTCAGAATTTTTAAGAATGAATTCTAGAGTTTCAGATGATGCTTTTATCATCACATGAGCTAGTTGATTCCCATCAATTTGGCTGTTGTATGTAATGTCCTGCTGAAGCTTGGCTAGCCATGTCTAATCTTTTATACTGAAGTTTTAGACTAACATTGCATGATTCTTGGAATTCTTATTAAAAATTTTGAGTTACTTATTTTCTTTTTCAAAATAATTTTCGAAAAAAAATACAAAAAAATTTATAAAATCATAAAAATCAAAAAATATTTTGTGTTTCTTATTTGAGCCTAGAGTCAATTTTAAGTTTGGTGTCAATTGCATATTTTTTTTATGTTTATAAAAAATTTTCGAAAACTTATGCATGGTGTTCTTAATGATCTTCAAGTTGTTCTTGGTAAGTCTCCTTGTTTGATCTTGTGATTTTCTTGTTTTATGTCTTTTCTTGTTTTTCATATGCATTTTTGAATTCAGAGTGTCTAAACATGAAAAATTTCTAAGTTTGGTGTCTTGGATGTTTCTCTTTTCTTGAAAATTTTTTAAAAATAAGTCTTGATGTTCATCTTGATATTCAAAGTGTTCTTGGTGTTCATCTTGATATTCATAGTGTTCTTGCATACTTTCTTTGTTTTGATCTTAAATTTTCATGTTTTGAGTCATTTTTTGTGTTTTTCTCTCTCCTCATTAAAAGTTCAAAAATAAAAAAATATATCTTTCCCTTATTTCTCTCACAAATTTCGAAATCTTTGGGTTGACTTAGTCAAAAATTTTTAAAATAAGTTGTTTCTTGTTAGTCAAGTCAAGATTTCAATTTCAAAAATCCTATCTTTTCAAAATCTTTTTCAAAAATCAAATCTTTTTTATTTTTTTATTATTTTCGAAAATTTTAAAAATTGATTTTCAAAATCTTTTTCTTAATTTTATTTCATAATTTTTGAAAACTTCACTAACAATTAATGTGATTGATTCAAAAATTTGAAGTTTGTTACTTTCTTGTTAAGAAAGGTTCAATCTTTAAATTCTAGAATCATATCTTTTAGTTTCTTGTTAGTCAAGTAATCAATTTTAATTTTAAAAATCAAATCTTTTTTAATTTTCTTTTCAAATCTTTTTTCAAAAATAAATTTCAATCATACCTTTTTAATCATATCTTCTCAAATCATATCTTTTTCAAACTTTAATTTCAAAATCTTTTCTAACTTCTTATCTTTTCAAAATTGATTTTCAAATCTTTTTCAATTAACTAATTGACTTTTTGTTTGTTTTACTATTTCATATCTTTTTCTAGACCACCTAACTACTTTTCTCTCTCTAATTTTCGAAAATCACCTTTTTCTTTTTCAAAATTCTTTTGACTTAACTAATTATTTTAAATTTTAATTTTATTCTATTTCTTCTCTTAATTTTCGAATTCTAACTAAATTTTAAAATAAAAAGAAAAATATTTTCCTTTTCTTCTTAATTATTTTCGAGATCTCCTCTCTCTCATCTCCTTCTATTTATTTATTTATCTACTAACACTTCTCTTCTACTCATAATTCGAACCCTCTTCTCTTCTCTCTCTGTGTTCAAATTTTTCCTCTTCTATTCTTCTTCTCTTCTACCCACATAAAGGACTCTCTATACTGTGACATAAAGGATTTCTCTTCTTTTCTTTACTCTTCTTTTTCATATGAGCAGGAGCAAGGACAAGGACATTCTTGTTGAAGCTAACCTTGAACCTAAAAGGACTCTGAAGAAGAAGCTAAGAGAAGCTAAAGCAAAACAATCCAGAGAAAACCTTACAGAGAATCTCGAAAAAGAAGTAATGGCCAAACCTAACAACAATGCAAGAAAGATGCTTGGTGACTTCACTGCACCAAACTTCAACTTCCATGGAAGAAACATCTCAATCCCTGCCATTGGAGAAAACAATGTTGAGCTAAAGCCTCAATTAGTTTCTCTGATGCAACAGAATTGCAAGTTTTATGGACTTCCATCAGAAGATCATTTTCAGTTCTTAACTGAATTCTTGCAGATCTGTGATACTATTAAGACCAGTGGAGTTGATCCCGAGGTCTATAAGCTTATGCTTTTTCCTTTTGCTGTAAGAGACAGAGCTAGAATATGGTTAGACTCTCAACCTAGAGATAGCCTGAACTCTTGGGATAAGCTGGTCACAGCTTTCTTAGCCAAATTCTTTCCTCCTCAAAAGCTGAGCAAGCTTAGAGTGGATTCAAACCTTCAGGTAGAAAGAAGGTGAATCCCTCTATGAAGCTTGGGAAAGATACAAGCAACTGACCAAAAAGTGTCCTTCTGACATGCTCTCAGAATGGACCATCTTGGATATATTCTATGATGGTCTGTCTGAATTATCTAAGATGTCATTGGACCATTCTGCAGGTGGATCCATTCACCTGAAGAAAATGCCTGTAGAAGCTCAAGAACTCATTGAAATGGTTGCAAATAACCAGTTCATGTACACCTCTAAAAGGAATCCTGTGAATAATGGGACGCCTCAGAGGAAGGGAGTTCTTGAAATTAATGCTCTGAATGCCATATTGGCTCAGAAAAAATGTTGACTCAGCAAGTCAATATGATTTCTCAGAGTCTGAATGGTTTGCAAAATGCATCAAACAATACTAACGAAACATCTTCTGAAGAAGAAGCTTATGATCCTGAGAATCTTGTAATGGCAGAGAAGAATTACATGGGTGAAGGCTATGGAAACACCTATAATCCCTCATGGAGAAATCATCCAAATTTCTCATGGAAGGATCAACAAAAGCCTCAACAAGGTTTTAATAATGGTGGAAGAAACAGGTTTAGCAATAGCAAGCCTTTTTCATCATACTCTCAGCAACAGACAGAAAATTCTGAGCAGAGCCCCTCTAGCTTAGCAAACATAGTCTCTGATCTATCTAAGGCCACTCTAAGTTTCATGAATGAAATAAGGTCCTCCATTAGAAATTTGGAGGCACAAGTGGGCCAGCTGAGTAAAAGAGTCACTGAAACTCCTCCTAGTACTCTCCCAAGCAATACAGAAGAGAATCCAAAAAGAGAGTGCAAGGCCATAACCTTACTTGGTGTGGCCGAACCTAGAGAAGAGGAGGAGGACGTGAATCCCAGTGAGGAAGACCTCATGGGATGTCCTCTGGACAAAAAGGAGTTCCCAATTAAGGAACCTAAGAAATCTGAGGCTCATCTAGAGACCATAGAGATTCCATTGAACCTACTTCTACCATTCATGAGCTCTGATGACTATTCCTTCTCTGAAGAGGATGAAGATATTACTGAAGAGCAAGTTGCTAAGTACCTTGGAGCAATCATGAAGCTGAATGCCAAGTTATTTGGTAATGAGACTTGGGTGGATGAACCCCCTTGCTCACTAATGAACTGAATGACTTGGTTAGGCAACATAACCTCAAAAGAAATAGGATCCTGGTAAATTCTTAATTCCCTGTTGACGTTAGGATTTTTTCCAGTAAAGAATTTTATAAAGTCAGTCGCGTTGTAGATATAGTCTCTAAACCGACAGAAATCCCTTCGTACAAACGTTTTGGTTGTCACAAGTAACAAACCCCTTTAAAATTGATAACCGAGTATTGGTGGACGAAATTGTGATTCCTTTGTTATTGTATTTTGTAAAATTCATTGCTTTTTCTTTCCCTGGTAATGGCGCCAAAAACATGATGCCAATAACATGGTTCACAACTCCGTTCAACTTAACCAGCAAGTGTACTGGGTCATCCAAGTAATACCTTACGTAAGTAAGGGTCGATCCCACAGAGATTGTTGGTATGAAGCAAGCTATGGTCACCTTGTAAATCTCAGTTAGGCAGATTAAATGGTTATGGGTTTCGAAAATTAATAATAAATAGAAAATAAAAAGGGATAGAAATACTTATGTAAATCAATAGTGGAAATTTCAGATAGGCGTGTGGAGATGCTAGAATCCTTTCGAATCTCTACTTTCTTATTGCTTTCATCCAATCATTCTTACTCCTTTCCATGGCAAGCTGTATGTAGGGCATCACCATCATCAATGGCTACTTTTAATCCTCTCGGGAAAATGGTCCTATGCGCTGTCACTGCACGGCTAATCGTCTGGAGGCATCACCCTTGTTGATAGCTACATCCCATCCTCTCAGTGAAAATGGTCCAAATGCTCTGTCACAGCACGGCTAATCATCTGTCGGTTCTCAATCAGGTTGGAGTAGAATCCCTTGATTCTTTTGCGTTTGTCATCACGCCCAGCCTTCAGGAGTTTGAAGCTCGTCACAGTCATTCAATACCGGAATCCTACTCGGAATACCACAGACAAGGTTAGACTTTCCGGATTCCCGGGATCCTACTCGGAATACCACAGACAAGGTTAGACTTTCCGGATCCCCATGAATGCCGCCATCTATCTAGCTTATACCACGAAGATTCTGTTGGGGAATCTAAGAGATATGCGCCCGGCCTAAGGTAGAACGGAAGTGGTTGTCAGTCACGCACGTTCATAGGTGAGAATGATGATGAGTGTCACGGATCATCACATTCATCAAAGTGTTGTGCAATGTATATCTTGGAATAAGAATAAAAGAGAATTGAATAGAAAGTAATAGTAATTGTATTGAAACTTGAGGTACAGCAGAGCTCCACACCCTTAATCTATGGTGTGCAGAAACTCCACCGTTGAAAATACATAAGTGAAAGGTTCAGGCATGGCCGAATGGCCAGCCCCCATGAAGGTGATCAAAAGACCGAATGGTCAAGAGATAAGACAGTCAAAGATTAAACTGTCAAAAGATAAGACGTCTAATACAATAGTAACTTATCCTATTTATACTAGACTAGCTACTAGGGTTTACATGAGTAAGTAATTGATGCATAAATCCACTTCTGGGGCCCACTTGGTGTATGTTTGGGCTGAGCTTGATCTATCCACGAGCTGAGGCTTTTCTTGGAGTTGAACGCCGAGTTATAACGTGTTTTGGGCGTTCAACTCCGGATCATGACGTGTTTCTGGCGTTTAACTCCAGACAACAGCATGTACTTGGCGTTCAACGCCAAGTTACGTCGTCAATTTCCGAATAAAGTATGGACTATTATATATTGCTGGAAAGCTCTGGATGTCTACTTTCCAACGCAGTTGAGAGCGCGCCATTTGGAGTTTTGTAGCTCCAGAAAATCCATTTTGAGTGTCGGGAGGTCAGATTCCAACAGCATCAGCAGTCCTTTTGTCAGCCTTTTTCAGAGTTTTGCTCAGGTCCCTCAATTTCAGCCAGAAATTACCTGAAATTATAGAAAAACACACAAACTCATAGTAAAGTCCAGAAATGTGAATTTAACATAAAAACTAATGAAAACATCCCTAAAAGTAGCTTGAACTTACTAAAAACTACCTAAAAACAATGCCAAAAAGCGTATAAATTATCCGCTCATCACAACACCAAACTTTAATTGTTGCTTGTCCCCAAGCAACTGAAAATCAAATAGGATAAAAAGAAGAGAATATACTGTAAATTCCAAAATATCAATGAATATTAATTCTAATTAGATGAGCGGGACTTGTAGCTTTTTGCTTCTGAACAGTTTTGGCATCCCACTTTTTCCTTTGAAGTTTAGAATGATTGGCTTCTTTAGGAACTTAGAATTTTGGATATTGTTATTGACTTTCCTAGTTAAGCATGTTGATTCTTGAACACAGCTACTTATGAGTCTTGGCCGTGGCCCTAAGCATTTTGTTTTCCAGTATTACCACCGGATACATAAATGCCACAGACACATAACTGGGTGAACCTTTTCAGATTGTGACTCAGCTTTGCTAGAGTCCTCAGTTAGAGGTGTCCAGAGTTCTTAAGCACACCCTTTTGCCTTGGATCACGACTTTAACCACTCAGTCTCAAGATTTTCACTTGGACCTTCATGACACAAGCACATGGTTAGGGACAGCTTGATTTAGCCGCTTAGGCCTGGATTTTATTTCCTTGGGCCTTCCTATTCATTGATGCTCAAAGCCTTGGATCCTTTTTACCCTTGCCTTTTGGTTTTAAGGGCTATTGGCTTTTTCTGCTTGCTTTTTCTTTTTCTTTCTAATTTTTTTTTCGCTATTTTTTTCTATTTTTTTTCGCTTTTTTTTTCTTTTTCTTTTTCTTTTTTTCGCCATTTTTTTTTCTCGCAAGCTTTTGCTATTCACTGCTTTTTCTTGCTACAAGAATCAATTTCATGATTTTTCAGATTATCAATAATATTTCTCTTTGTTCATCATTCTTTCAAGAGCCAACAGTTTTAACATTCATAAACAACAAGATAAAAAATATGCACTGTTTAAGCCTTCATTCAGAAAACAAAAAATATTGTCACCACATCAATATAATTAAACTAAATTCAAGGATAAATTCGAAATTCATGTACTTCTTGTTCTTTTGAATTAAAAACATTTTTCATTTAAGAAAGGTGAAGGATTTATAGAATTTATTCATAGCTTTAAGACATAGTTACTACATACTAATGATCATGAAGTAGAGACACAAAACATAAATAAACACAACATAAAAACCGAAAAGCAGAAAGAAATAAGAACAAGGAATGAATCCACCTTAGTGAGGATGGCGCCTTCTTGAAGGACCAATGGTGCTTTTTGAGCTCCTTTATGTCTCTTCCTTGCTTTTGTTGCATGATTCCTAGTAATTTTGGTGTTCCTATCCTTAGTTGCTCCCAATAATTGTGTGGAGGGCAATTTATCCCCTGAGGTATCTCAGGAATCTCTTGATCTGCAGTCAAATGTTCTACCACTGAGCTATAAACCCTTTAGATGAGTCTTTCCATCTTCCATGACTCAGAGATGGAAGCTTTTGTCTTCCCTTTTTTCTCTTCTTCTTCTTCTTTTTTTTTGGATGTCTCTGGCCTTAGGTGCCATTAATGGTTATGGAAAAGCAAAAAGCTATGCTTTTACCACACCAAACTTAGAAAATTGCTCGCCCTCGAGCAAGAGAAGAAAGAAAAGATGAAGAATAAGAAGAAGATATGGAGGAGATTGAGGGATGTGTGAATTCGGCTATATGGGTGGGATTGGGTGGGAAAGAGAATTTGAATTTTAAAGGTAGGTGGGGTGTATGGGGAAGAGTGGATAGATGTAGGTAGTGAATGGAAAACAGAAGGGATGACCATGAATGGAGAGAGAGGGTGAGGTAGGTGGGAATATAGTAGGTGGGAATCCTGTGGGGTCCATAGATCCTGAGGTGATCCTGTGGGGTCCACAGATCCTGAGGTGTCAAGGAATTCCATTCCTGCACCAAATAGGCATGTAAAATGCCTTTGCACACCATTCTGGCGTTTAAACGCCGAGTGGGGCACATTCTGGGCGTTCAACGCCCATATGTAACATGTTTCTGGCGTTGAACGCCAGTTTCATGCTTGTTACTGGCGTTCAGCGCCAGCTTTTCCTCTAGGCACATTCCTGGCGTTCAAACGCCAGAATGTTGCTTGTTTCTGGCGTTCAGCGCCAGATTCATGCTCTGTTCTGGCGTTGAACGCCAGCCAGATACTTCTTACTGGCGTTGAACGCCAGTCTGTGCTTCCTCCAGGGTGTGATTTTTCTTCTGCTGTTTTTGATTCTGTTTTTAATTTTTATATTTTTTTTCGTGACTCCACATGACCATGTACCTAATAAAACACAAAATAACAATAGAATAAAATAAAAATTAGATAAATAAAATTGGGTTGCCTCCTAACAAGCGCTTCTTTAATGTCAATAGCTTGACAGTGGGCTCTCATGGAGCCACAAGGTGATCAAGTCAATGTTGTATAGTCCCAACACCAAACTTATAGTTTGGATATGGGTCTTAACACTAAACTTAGAGTTTGGTTGTAGCCTCCCAACACCAAACTTAGAGTTTGACTGTGGGGGTTCTTCTTGACTCTGAACTGAGAGAAGCTCTTCATGCTTACTCTCTTTTGTCACATAGGGATGGCCATGTGCCTTAAACACAAGGTAGTCCCCATTCAATTGAAGGACTAATTTACCTCTGTTGACATCTATCACAGCTCCTGCTGTAGCTAGGAAAGGTCTTCCAAGGATGATGCATTCATCCTCTTCCTTCCTAGTGTCTAAGATTATGAAATCAGCAGGGATGTAAAGGCCTTCAACCTTTACTAACACGTCCTCCACTATTCCATAAGCTTGTCTCAATGACTTGTCTGCCAATTGTAATGAGAACAAGGCAGGTTGTACCTCAATGATCCCCAGTTTCTCCATTACAGAGAGTGGCATAAGATTTATCCCTGACCCCAGATCACACAGAGCTTTTGCAAAGGTCATGGTGCCTATGGTACAAGGTATCAAAAACTTGCCAGGATCTTATTTCTTTTGAGGTAAAATTTGCTGAATCCAGGTATCCAGTTCACTAATGAGCAAGGGAGGTTCACTTTCCCAAGTCTCATTACCAAACAACTTGGCATTCAGCTTCATGATAGCTCCTAAATATTGAGCAACTTGCTTCCAGTCACATCTTCATCCTAACAGAGGAAGAATCGTCTTCAGAGCTTGATGAGCGGATAATTTGTACGCTTTTTGGCATTGTTTTTAGTATGTTTTTAGTATGATATAGTTAGTTTTTAGTATATTTTTATTAGTTTTTAGTTAAAATTCACTTTTCTGGACTTTACTATGAGTTTGTGTGTTTTTCTGTGATTTCAGGTATTTTCTGGCTGAAATTGAGGGACCTGAGCAAAAATCTGATTCAGAGACTAAAAAGGACTGCAGATGCTGTTGGATTCTGACCTCCCTGCACTCGAAGTGGATTTTCTGGAGCTACAGAAGCTCAATTGGCGCGCTCTCAACGGCGTTGGAAAGTAGACATCCTGGGCTTTCTAGCATTATATGATAGTCTATACTTTGCCCAAGATTTGATGGCCCAAACCGGCGTTCAAAGTCACCCTCAGATTACCCAGCATTAAACGCCGGAACTGGCACTAAAGTGGGAGTTAAACGCCCAAACTGGCACAAAAGCTGGCGTTTAACTCCAAGAGAAGTCTCTACACGAAAATGCTTCATTGCTCAGCCCAAGCACACACCAAGTTGGCCCGGAAGTAGATTTTTATGTCTTTTACTCATCTTTGTAATTCTTAAGCTACTAGTTCTCTATAAGTAGGACCTTTTACTATTGTATTTTCATCTTCGGACATCTAGTTCTTAGATCAGATCTTGGTTCTTCTGGTTCCCTCTTTGGGACCGAAGCCAATGATCACTCTTGTTCTTATGTATTTTCAACGGTGGAGTTTCTACACACCATAGATTAAGGTGTGGAGCTCTGCTGTACCTCGAGTATTAATGCAATTACTATTGTTCTTCTATTCAATTCAGCTTCTTCTTGTTCCAAGATATCACTTGTTCTTCAACTTGATGAATGTGATGATCCGTGACACTCATCATCATTCTCACCTATGAACGTGTGACTGACAACCACCTCCGTTCTACCTTAGATTGGGTGAATATCTCTTGGATTCCTAATACACGATGCATGGTTGATCGCCTGACAACCGAGTGCTCGCCTGACAAACGAGCCAGCCATTCCGTGAGATCAGAGTCTTCGTGGTATAGGCAAGAACTGATGGCGGCATTCAAGAGAATCCGGAAGGTCTAACCTTGTCTGTGGTATTCTGAGTAGGATTCAATGATTGAATGACTGTGACGTGCTTCAAACTCCTGAGGGTGGGGCGTTAGTGACAGATGCAAAAGAATCACTGGATTCTATTCCGGCCTGATTGAGAACCGACAGATGGATAGTCGTGCCGTGACAGGGTGCGTTGAACATTTCCAATGAGAGGATGGGAGGTAGCCACTGACAACGGTGAAACCCTTGCATAAGCTTGCCATGGAAAGGAGTAAGAAGGATTGGATGAAGACAGTAGGAAAGTAGAGAGACGGAAGGGACAAGCATCTTCATACACTTATCTGAAGCTCTCACCAATGATATACATAAGTATCTCTATCTTTATCTTTATGTTTTATTCATATATCATCTATACCCATTTGAGTCTGCCTGACTAAGATTTACAAGGTGACCATAGCTTGCTTCATACCAACAATCTCCGTGGGATCGACCCTTACTCGCGTAAGGTTTATTACTTGGACGACCCAGTGCACTTGCTGGTTAGTTGTGCAAAGTTGTGTTTATGCCATGGTATTGAGCACCAAGTCTTTGGGGCCATTACTAGGGATTATTTGAGTTGTGAAAAGTAGTGATCACAATTTCGCACACCAAGTTTTTGGCGCCGTTGCCGGGGATTGTTTTGTGTATGGACAACTGACGGTTCATCTTGTTGCTTAGATTAGGTATTTTTTTTTCAGAGTTCTTAAGAATGAATTCTAGAGTTTCATGATGATCTGTTGAAGTCTGGCTGGCTGTGAAGCCATGTCTAATCTTATTGGACCGAGGTTTCAACTCATCATCACAAAAGCTTGTTGATTTCTATCAATCTTGCTCTTGGAGCAATGATCTGCTAAGGCTTGGCTGGCCATTGGCCATGTCTAGTGTTTTGGACCGAAGCTTTCTTTGAAAGCTTGGCTGGCTGTGAAGCCATGTCTAATTCCTGGACCGGAGTCTTAGACTAGCATTGCAATGATTCTTGGAATTCAAATCAAGAATTCTGAAACCTTTATTTTCTATTTTCATATAATTTTCGAAAAAGCACAAAAAAATTACAAAATCATAAAAACCAAAAATATTTTATGTTTCTTGTTAAGTCTAGTGTCTCATTTTAAGTTTGGTGTCTTGCATGCATTGTTTATATGATCTTGGTTCTGTTTTCAAGTCAATAGTACAGGGAACTGAAGATTCAGTACATGCAGCAGAAGAATTACACAGAAAAGCTGGGCGTTCAAAACGCCCAGTGAAGAAGGACAGACTGGCATTTAAACGCCAGCCAGGGTGCCTGGTTGGGCGTTTAACGCCCAAAAAGGTAGTGCATTGGGCGTTAAACGCCAGAATGTGCACCATTCTGGGCGTTTAACGCCAGGATGGCACAAGAGGGAAGATTTTGTTTTCAAAATCAATTTTTTTCAAGTTTTCAAAGTTTTTCAAAATCAAATCTTTTTCAAATCAAATCTTCTCAATCAAATGTTTTCAAAATCAATTTCTTTCCTTTTTCAAAGATACTTGCTAACAATTAATGATTTGATTGAACATTTTATGTATGTTGCCTTTTCTGTTGAGAAAGGTTTAATGTTTGAATCATATATTTTCTTGTTAGGCAAGTCATTAATTTTTAAAATCAAATCTTTTTAAAATTGTTTTCAAATCATATCTTTTCAATCATATCTTTTTAAAACCATAACTTTTCAATCAAATCTTTTTAATCGCATCTTTTTCAAAATAGTTTTTCAATCATATCTTTTTTATTTCTAATTTCAAAATCTTTTTCAAAAAATTACTTGATCTCTTTCCCACTCTTGATTTTCGAAAATCAATTAAAGTTTTTCAAAATGTTTTTAAAATCTTTTTAATTTAATTTTCGAAAATTTCTTCCTCTCTTCTCACATCCTTCTATTTATGGAGTACCACTCCTCCTCAATGCAAATTCGAACTCTATCTAACTAAGTTCGAATTCTTCTACCTCTTCCTTCTATTTTTCTGTTTCTCTGACACCTCAAGGAATCTCTATACTGTGACATAGAGGATTCCACATTCTCTTGTTCTCTTCTCTTTCATATGAGCAGGAACAAAGACAAAGGCATTCTTGTTGAAGCTGACCCTGAACCTGAAAGGACCTTGAAGCGAAAGCTAAGAGAAGCTAAGGCACAACTCTCTGTAGAGGACCTCACAGAAATTTTCAAAGAAGAAGAAACCATGGCAGCCGAAAACAACAACAATGCAAACAATGCAAGGAAGGTGCTGGGTGACTTTACTGCACCTACTCCCAACTTCTATGGGAGAAGCATCTCTATCCCTGCCATTGGAGCAAACAACTTTGAGCTTAAGCCTCAATTAGTTTCTCTAATGCAACAGAATTGCAAGTTCCATGGACTTCCATTGGAAGATCCTCATCAGTTCTTAGTTGAATTCTTGTAAATCTGTGACACTGTCAAGACTAATGGGGTTGACCCTGAGGTCTACAGACTTATGCTATTCCCTTTTGCTGTAAGAGACAGAGCTAGGGCATGGTTGGACTCACAACCTAAAGAAAGCCTGGACTCATGGGAAAAGCTAGTCAATGCCTTCTTGGCAAAGTTCTTTCCACCTCAAAAATTGAGTAAGCTTAGAGTGGAAGTCCAAACCTTCAGACAGAAGGATGGAGAATCCCTCTATGAAGCTTGGGAAAGATACAAACAATTAATCAGAAAATGTCCTTCTGACATGCTTTCTGAATGGAGCATCATAGGTATTTTCTATGATGGTCTCTCTGAAATATCCAAGATGTCTTTGGATAGCTCTGCTGGAGGATCTCTTCATCTGAAGAAGACGCCTGCAGAAGCTCAAGAGCTAATTGAAATGGTTGCAAATAACCAATTCATGTACACTTCTGAAAGGAATCCTGTGAACAATGGGACTAATCAGAAGAAAGGAGTTCTTGAGATTGATACTCTGAATGCCATTCTGGCTCAGAACAAAATATTGACTCAACAAGTCAACTTGATTTCTCAAAGTCTGTCTGGAATGCAAAATGCACCAAACAGTACTAAGGATGCTTCATCTGAAGAAGAAGCTTATGATCCTGAGAACCCTTCAATGGAAGAGGTGAATTACATGGGAGAACCCTATGGAAACACCTATAATTCTTCATGGAGAAATCACCCAAATTTCTCATGGAAGGATCAAGAGAGACCTCAACAAGGTTTCAATAACAATAATGGTGGAAGAAACAGGTTTAGCAATGGCAAGCCTTTTCCATCATCTTCTCAGCAACAGACAGAGAATTCTAAGCAGAACCACTCTGACTTAGCAACCATGGTCTCTGATCTAATCAAAACCACTCAAAGTTTCATGACTGAAACAAGGTCCTCCATTAGGAATTTGAAGGCACAAGTGGGACAGCTGAGCAAGAAAATTACTAAACTCCCTCCTAGTACTCTTCCAAGCAATACAGAAGAAAATCCAAAAGGAGAGTGCAAGGCCATCAACATGGCCGAATTTGGAGAGGAAGGAGAGGAAGTGAACGCCACTGAGGAAGACCTCATTGGGCGTGCACTAGCCTCCACTGAGTTCCCCAATGAGGAACCATGGGAATCTGAGGCTCAAAATGAGACCATAGAGATTCCATTGGACCTACTTCTGCCATTCATGAGCTCTGATGAGTATTCTTCCTCTGAAGAGGATGAGTATGTCACTGAAAAATAAGTTGCTAAATACCTTGGAGAAATCATGAAGCTAAATGACAAGTTATTTGGAAATGAGACTTGGGAGAATAAACCTCCTTTGCTCACCAAAGAACTGGATGATTTGTCTAGGCAGAAATTACCTCAAAAGAGACAAGATCCTGGGAAGTTTTCAATACCTTGTACCATAGGCACCATGACCTTCAAGAAGGCTCTGTGTGACTTAAGGTCAAGTGTAAACCTCATGCCTCTCTCTGTAATGGAGAAGCTAGGGATCTTTGAGGTGCAAGCTACAAGAATCTCACTGGAGATGGCAGACAATTCAAGAAAACAAGCTTATGGACTTGTAGAGGATGTTCTGGTGAAGATTGAAGACCATTACATCCCTGCTGATTTCATAGTCCTAGAGACTGGGAAGTGCATGGATGAATCCATCATCCTTGGCAGACCCTTCCTAGCCACAGCAAGGGCTGTGATTGATGTTGATAGAGGTGAACTGATCATTCAAGCGAATGAGGAATCCTTTGTGTTTAAGGCTCAAGGATATCCCTCTGTCACCATGGAGAGGAAGCATGAAAAGCTTCTCTCAAAACAGAGCCCCCACAGTCAAACTCTAAGTTTGGTGTTGGGAGGCCACAACCAAACTCTAAGTTTGGTGTTGGACCCCCACATTCAAACTCTAAGTTTGGTGTTGGGAGGTTCCAACATTGCTTTGAGTATCTGTAAGGCTCCATGAGAGCCCTCTGTCAAGCTACTGACATTAAAGAAGCGCTTGTTGGGAGGCAACCCAGTGTTATATTTTATCTATTTTCTTTTGTTTTTTTTGTAGGTTGATGATCATAAGAAGTCACAAAATCAATTGAAAAAGCAAAAACAAAATGAAAAACAGGAAGAAAAACAGCACACCCTGGAGGAAGAACCTACTGGCGTTTAAACGCCAGTAAGGTTAGCAGATGGGCGTTTAACGCCCAGTCTGGCACCATTCTGGGCGTTTAACGCCAGAAAGGGGCACCAGACTGGCGTTAAACGCCAGAAAAGGGCAAGAACCTGGCGTTAAACGCTAGAAATGGGCACCAGCCCGGCGTTTAACGCCAGAATTGGCTCAAAACGCATTTTTGCATGCCATTTGGTGCAGGGATGACTTTTCCTTGACACCTCAGGATCTGTGGACCCCACAGGATCCCCACCAACACCACCCTCTATCTTTCTTCTTCACCCATTCACCAATCACCTCAATACCTCTTCCCCAAAGGCCCTTCACCTATCAAATCCCATCTTTCTCTTCACCACTCACATCCATCCTTCATAAAACCCCACCTACCTCACCATTCAAATTCAAACCACTTTCCCTCCCAAACCCACCCATACATGACCGAACCATAAGCCCCCCTCTCCTATATAAACCCTTCTTCACTCCTTCATTTTCACAGAACCTAAACACCACTTCTCCCCCTCTTTGGCCGAACACAAAGCCATTCCCTTCTTCCTCATTTCTTCTTCTTCTACTCTCTTCTTTCTTCTTTTGCTCGAGGACGAGCAAACCTTTTAAGTTTGGTGTGGTAAAAGCATTGCTTTTTGTTTTTCCATAACCATTTATGGCATCCAAGGCCGGAGAAACCTCTAGAAAGAGAAAAGGGAAGGCAAAAGCTTCCACCTCCGAGTCATGGGAGATGGAGAGATTCATCTCAAGGGTGCATCAAGACCACTTCTATGAAGTTGTGGCCATGAAGAAGGTGATCCCCGAGGTCCCTTTTTCACTCAAAAAGAGTGAATATCCGGAGATCCGACATGAGATCCGAAGAAGAGGTTGGGAAGTTCTTACCAACCCCATTCAACAAGTCGGAATCTTAATAGTTCAAGAGTTCTATGCCAATGCATGGATCACCAAGAACCATGATCAAAGTGTGAACCCGGATCCAAAGAATTGGCTTACTATGGTTCGGGGGAAATACTTGGATTTTAGTCCGGAAAATGTAAGGTTGGCATTCAACTTGCCCATGATGCAAGGAGATGAACATCCTTACACAAGAAGGGTCAACTTTGATCAAAGGTTGGACCAAGTCCTCACTGACATTTGTGAAGAGGGCGCCCAATGGAAGAGAGATTCAAGAGGGAAGCCGATTTAATTGAGAAGGCATGACCTCAAGCCCATAGCTAGAGGATGGTTGGAGTTTATCCAACACTCAATCATTCCCACTAGCAACCGGTCCGAAGTGACTCTAGACCGGGCCATCATGATTCATAGCATCATGATTGGAGAAGAAGTGGAAGTTCATGAGGTTATAGCTCAAGAACTCTATAAGGTGGCGGACAAGTCCTCTACCTTGGCAAGGTTAGCCTTTCCTCATCTCATTTGTCACCTCTGTTATTCAGTTGGAGTTGACATAGAGGGAGACATCCTCATTGATGAGGACAAGCCCATCACCAAGAAAAGGATGGAGCAAACAAGAGACCCCTCTCATCATGAGATCCCTGAGATGCCTCAAGGGATGCACTTTCCTCCACAAGACTATTGGGAGCAAATTAACACCTCCCTAGGAGAATTGAGTTCCAACATGGGACAACTAAGGGTGGAGCACCAAGAACATTCCATCCTCCTCCATGAAATTAGAGAAGATCAAAGAATCATGAGAGAGGAGCAACAAAGACAAGAAAGAGACATTGAGGAGCTCAAGCACTCCATAGGATCTTCAAGAGGAAGAACAGCCGCCATCACTAAGGTGGACCCGTTCTTTAATCTCCTGTTCTTTATTTTCTGTTTTTTCGAAAATTATGCTTTATGTTTATCCATGTTTGTGTCTTATGATCATTAGTATCTATGCCTTAAAGTTTGAATGTCTATGAATCCATCACCTTTCTTAAATAACAATGTTCTTAATTGAAAAGGAGAAGAATTGCATGAATTTTGAATTTTACAGCAGTTTAATTATTTTGATGTGGTGGCAATACTTTTTGTTTTCTGAATGTATGCTTGAACAGTGCATATGTCTTTTGAATTTGTGGTTCATGAATGTTGGCTCTTGAAAGAATGATGAAAAAGGAGACATGTTACTGAGGATCTGAAAAATCATAAAAATGATTCTTGAAGCAAGAAAAAGCAGTGAATACAAAAAAAAAACCGAAAAAAAAGGAAAAAAGAGAAAAAGAAAAGGAAAGAAAAAGAAAGAAATAAAGTGTGATCCAAGGCAAAAAGAGTGTGCTTAAGAACCCTGGACACCTCTAATTGGGGACTTTAGCATAGCTGAGTCACAATCTGAAAAGGTTCACCCAATTATGTGTCTTTGGCATGTATGTATCCGGTGGTAATACTGGAAGACAGAGTGCTTTGGGCCACGGCCAAGACTCAATAAGTAGCTGTGTTCAAGAATCATCATACTTAACTAGGAGAATCAATGACACTATCTGGATTCTGAGTTCCTAAAGAAGCCAATCATTTTGAATTTCAAAGGATAAAGCGAGATGCCAAAACTATTCAGAGGCAAAAAGCTAAAAGCCCCGCTCATCTAATTAATACTGATCTTCATAGATGTTTTTGGAATTCATTGCATATTCTCCTCTTTTTATCTTATTTGATTTTCAGTTGCTTGAGGACAAGCAACAATTTAAGTTTGGTGTTGTGATGAGCGGATAATTTGTACGCTTTTTGGCATTGTTTTTAGTATGTTTTTAGTATGATCTAGTTAGTTTTTAGTATATTTTTATTAGTTTTTAGTTAAAATTCACTTTTCTGGACTTTACTATGAGTTTGTGTGTTTTTCTGTGATTTCAGGTATTTTCTGGCTGAAATTGAGGGACCTGAGCAAAAATCTGATTCAAAGACTAAAAAGGACTGCAGATGCTGTTGGATTCTGACCTCCTTGCACTCGAAGTGGATTTTCTGGAGCTACAGAAGCCCAATTGGCGCTCTCTCAACGGCGTTGGAAAGTAGACATCCTGGGCTTTCCAGCAATATATGATAGTCCATACTTTGCCCAAGATTTGATGGCCCAAACCGGCGTTCAAAGTCACCTTCAGATTACCCAGCGTTAAACGCCGGAACTGGCACTAAAGTGGGAGTTAAACGCCCAAACTGGCACAAAAGCTGGCGTTTAACTCCAAGAGAAGTCTCTACACGAAAATGCTTCATTGCTCAGCCCAAGCACACACCAAGTGGGCCCGGAAGTAGATTTTTATGTCTTTTACTCATCTTTGTAATTCTTAAGCTACTAGTTCTCTATAAGTAGGACCTTTTACTATTGTATTTTCATCTTCGGACATCTAGTTCTTAGATCAGATCTTGGTTCTTCTGGTTCCCTCTTTGGGACCGAAGCCAATGATCACTCTTGTTCTTATGTATTTTCAACGGTGGAGTTTCTACACACCATAGATTAAGGTGTGGACCTCTGCTGTACCTCGAGTATTAATGCAATTACTATTGTTCTTCTATTCAATTCAGCTTGTTCTTGTTCCAAGATATCACTTGTTCTTCAACTTGATGAATGTGATGATCCGTGACACTCATCATCATTCTCACCTATGAACGTGTGACTGACAACCACCTCCGTTCTACCTTAGATTGGGTGAATATCTCTTGGATTCCTGATACACGATGCATGGTTGATCGCCTGACAACCGAGTGCTCGCCTGACAAACGAGCCAGCCATTCCGTGAGATCAGAGTCTTCGTGGTATAGGCAAGAACTGATGGCGGCATTCAAGAAATCCGGAAGGTCTAACCTTGTCTGTGGTATTCTGAGTAGGATTCAATGATTGAATGACTGTGACGTGCTTCAAACTCCTGAGGGCGGGGCATTAGTGACAGACGCAAAAGAATCACTGGATTCTATTCCGGCCTGATTGAGAACCGACAGATGGATAGCCGTGCCGTGACAGGGTGCGTTGAACATTTCCAATGAGAGGATGGGAGGTAGCCACTGACAACGGTGAAACCCTTGCATAAGCTTGCCATGGAAAGGAGTAAGAAGGATTGGATGAAGACAGTAGGAAAGCAGAGAGACGGAAGGGACAAGCATCTTCATACACTTATCTGAAGCTCTCACCAATGATATACATAAGTATCTCTATCTTTATCTTTATGTTTTATTCATATATCATCTATACCTATTTGAGTCTGCCTGACTAAGATTTACAAGGTGACCATAGCTTGCTTCATACCAACAATCTCCGTGGGATCGACCCTTACTCGCGTAAGGTTTATTACTTGGACGACCTAGTGCACTTGCTGGTTAGTTGTGCAAAGTTGTGTTTATGCCATGGTATTGAGCATCAAGTCTTTGGGGCCATTACTAGGGATTATTTGAGTTGTGAAAAGTAGTGATCACAATTTCGCACACCAGAGCTCATGAATGGCAGAAGGAGATTTAATGGAATCTCTATGGTCTCTATTTGAGCATCAGATTCTTTTGGATCCTTAATAAGAAACTCCTTCTTGCTTGAGGGATGTCCCAGGAGGTCTTTCCCACTAGGATTTTCATCCTCCTCCTCCCTTGTGCATTCGGCCATATTGATTATATCAATGGCCTTGCACTCTCCTTTTGGATTCTCTTCTATATTGCTTGGGAGAATACTGGGAGGAGTTTCAATGACTTTCTTACTCTGCTGACCTACTTGTGCCTCCAGATTTCTAATGGAGGATCTTGTTTCACTCATGAAACTGAAAGTGGCCTTTGACAGATCAGAGACTAGATTGGCTAAATTAGAAGTGTTTTGTTCAGAATTCTCTGTCTGTTGCTGAGAAGATGATGGAAAAGGCTTGCCATTGCTCAGCCTGTTGCGTCCACCATTGTTAAAGCCTTGTTGAGGCTTTTGTTGATCCTTCCATGAGAAATTTGGATGATTTCTCCATGATGAGTTATAGGTGTTTCCATAAGGTTCACCCATGTAATTAACCTCTGCCATGGCAGGGTTCTCAGGATCGTAAGCTTCTTCAGAAGCTGCCTCTTTAGTACTGTTGGATGCATGTTGTCATCCATTCAGATTTTGAGAGATCATATTGACCTGTTGAGTCAACACTTTGTTCTGAGCCAATATGGCATTCAGAGCATCAATTTCAAGAACTCCTTTCTTCTGAGGTATCCCATTATTCACGGAATTCCTCTCAGAAGTGTACATGAATTGGTTGTTTGCAACCATGTCAATGAGTTCTTGAGCCTCTTCAGGCATTTTCTTTAGGTGAATAGATCCACCTGCAGAATGGTCTAATGACATTTTCGAAAATTCAGATAGACTATAATAGAATATATCTAATATGGTCCATTCTGAAAACATGTCAGATTGACATCTTTTGGTCAGCTGCTTGTATCTTTCCCAAGCTTCATAGAGGGATTCACCATCTTTTTATTTGAAGGTTTGAACATCCACTCTCAGCTTGCTCAGCTTTTGAGGAGGAAAGAATTTATCCAAGAAGGCTGTAACCAGCTTATCCCAGGAGTCCAGGCTATCCTTAGGTTATGAATCCAACCATATTCTAGCTCTGTCTCTTACAGCAAAAGGGAAAAGCATGAGTCTGTAGACATCAGGATCAACTCCATTCGTCTTTACAGTCTCACAGATCTGTAAGAACTCAGTTAAAAACTGATAAGGATCTTCAGATGGAAGTCCATAAAACTTGCAGTTCTGTTGCATTAAAGCAACTAGTTGAGGCTTAAGCTCAAAATTATTGGCTCCAATGGCAGGAATGGAGATGCTTCTTCCATCAAATTTGGACGTTGGCTTTGTGAAGTCACCAAGCATTCTCCTTGCATTATTATTATTTTCAGCTGCCATCTCCTTCTCTTGTTCTAATATTTATGAAAGGTTACCTTTAGATTGTTGTAACTTAGCTTCTCTTAATTTTCTCTTCAAAGTCCTTTCAGGTTCTGGATCAATTTCAACAAGAGTGCCTTTTTCCTTGTTCCTGCTCATATGAAAGAGAAGAAAACAAGAAAAGAAGAGGAATCCTCTATATCACAGTATAGAGATTCCTTTATGTTAGTAGAAGAAGAAAGGGGAGAAGAATGTAGAAGAGGGGATTCGGATATTTAGATGGAGAGAGGTGAAGAGAAGTGTTAGTAATTAAATAATTAATAGAATAAGAAAAGAGAGGGAGAATTTCGAAAATAATTTTAAAAAAGGGGTTAGTAATTTTCGAAAATTAAAGATAAAATATAATTAAAATTAAAATTTAGAACAAAAAGAATTTTTGAAAAAAAGAGGTGAGATATTTTCAAAAATCAGAGAGGGAAAAGTAGTTAGGTGGTTTTGAAAAAGATAAGAAACAAACAAAAAGTCAAATAGTTAGTTGAAAAAGATATAAAAATCAAATTTTAAAAAGATAAAAAGATAAGAAGTTAGATAAGATATTTTAAAATCAAATTTTTGAAAAAGATAAAATTTTGAAAAAGATAAGATATAAAAGATAAGATAAGATATGTTTGAAAAAGATTTAATTTTTAAATTAAAATTAATTACTAACAAGAAACTAAAAGATAAGATTCTAGAACTTAAAGATTGAACCTTTCTTAACAAGCAAGTAACAAACTTCAAATTTTTGAATCAATCACATTAATTGTTAGCTAATTTTCAAAAATTTGATATAAAGGTAAGAAAAAGATTTTGAAAATATTTTGAAAAATATTTTTGAAATTTTCGAAAAAATAGAAAAAAATGAAAAGGATATAATTTTTGAAAAAGATTTTGAAAAGATAAGATTTTTAAAATTGAAAATTTGACTTGACTTGTAAGAAACAACTAATTTTGAAAATTTTTGACCAAGTCAACTCGAAATTTCGAAAATTTGGAGAGAAAAAAGGAAAAGATATATTTTTGATTTTTGAATTTTTAATTATGAGAGAGAAAAACACAATTATGACCCAAAACATAAAAATTTTGGATCAAAATACATGATGCATGCAAGAACACTATGAATGTCAAGATGAACACCAAGAACACTTTGAAGATCATGATGAACATCAAGAACATAATTTTGAAAAATTTTTGATGCAAAGAAAACATGCAAGACACCAAACTTAGAAATCTTTAATGCATGGACTCTAACAAACGAAAAATGCATATGAAAAACAACAAACAACACAAAACAAGAAATCATCAAGATCAAACAAGAGGATTTACCAAGAACATCTTGAAGATCATGAAGAACACTATGAATGTATGAAATTTTCGAAAAATGCAAGAAAAATTTTTAAAGCATGCAATTGACACCAAACTAAAAAAATTGACTCAAGATTCAAACAAGAAACACAAAATATTTTTGATTTTTATGATTTTATTAATTTTTTTGGATTTTTATTAATTTTTTTCGAAAATAAAGTTTGGAAAAACAAAAAAGAAAAGAAAAGTTTTAAAAAAGATTTTTGAAAAGAAAATTACCTAATCTGAGCAACAAGATGAACCGTCAATTGTCCATACTCGAACAATCCCCGGCAACGGCGCCAAAAACTTGGTGGACGAAATTGTGATTCCTTTGTTATTGTATTTTGTAAAATTCATTGCTTTTTCTTTCCCTGGTAATGGCGCCAAAAACATGATGCCAATACCATGGTTCACAACTCCGTTCAACTTAACCAGCAAGTGTACTGGGTCATCCAAGTAATACCTTACGTGAGTAAGGGTCGATCCCACAGAGATTGTTGGTATGAAGCAAGCTATGGTCACCTTGTAAATCTCAGTTAGGCAGATTAAATGGTTATGGGTTTCGAAAATTAATAATAAATAGAAAATAAAAAGGGATAGAAATACTTATGTAAATCAATAGTGGGAATTTTAGATAGGCATGTGGAGATGCTAGAATCCTTTCGAATCTCTACTTTCTTATTGCTTTCATCCAATCCTTCTTACTCCTTTCCATGGCAAGCTGTATGTAGGGCATCACCATCATCAATGGCTACTTTTAATCCTCTCGGGAAAATGGTCCTATGCGCTGTTACTGCACGGCTAATCGTCTGGAGGCATCACCCTTGTTGATAGCTACATCCCATCCTCTCAGTGAAAATGGTCCAAATGCTCTGTCACAGCACGGCTAATCATCTGTCGGTTCTCAATCAGGTTGGAGTAGAATCCCTTCATTATTTTGTGTTTGTCATCACGCCCAGCCTTCAGGAGTTTGAAGCTCGTCACAGTCATTCAATACTGGAATCCTACTCGGAATACCACAGACAAGGTTAGACTTTCCAGATTCCCGGGATCCTACTCGGAATACCACAGACAAGGTTAGACTTTCCGGATCCCCATGAATGCCGCCATCTATCTAGCTTATACCACGAAGATTCTGTTGGGGAATCTAAGAGATATGCGCCCGGCCTAAGGTAGAACGGAAGTGGTTGTCAGTCACGCACGTTCATAGGTGAGAATGATGATGAGTGTCACGGATCATCACATTCATCAAAGTGTTGTGCAATGTATATCTTGGAATAAGAATAAAGGAGAATTGAATAGAAAGTAATAGTAATTGTATTGAAACTTGAGGTACAGCAGAGCTCCACACCCTTAATCTATGGTGTGCAGAAACTCCACCGTTGAAAATACATAAGTGAAAGGTTCAGGCATGGCCGAATGGCCAGCCCCCATGAAGGTGATCAAAAGACCGAATGGTCAAGAGATAAGACAGTCAAAGATTAAACTGTCAAAAAATAAGACATCTAATACAATAGTAACTTATCCTATTTATACTAGAGTAGCTACTAGGGTTTATATGAGTAAGTAATTGATGCATAAATCCACTTCTGGGGTCCACTTGGTGTATGCTTGGGCTGAGCTTGATCTATCCACGAGCTGAGGCTTTTCTTGGAGTTGAACACCGAGTTATAACGTGTTTTGGGCGTTCAACTCCGGATCATGATGTGTTTCTGGCGTTTAACTCCAGACAGCAGCATGTACTTGGCGTTCAACGCCAAGTTACGTCATCAATTTCCGAATAAAGTATGGACTATCATATATTTCTGGAAAGCTCTAGATGTTTACTTTCCAACGCCATTGATAGCGCGCCATTTGGAGTTCTATAGCTCCAGAAAATCCATTTTGAGTGTAGGGAGGTCAGATTCCAACAGCATCAGCAGTCCTTTTGTCAGCCTTTTTCAGAGTTTTGCTCAGATCCCTCAATTTCAGCCAGAAATTACCTGAAATTATAGAAAAACACACAAACTCATAGTAAAGTCCAAGAATGTGAATTTAACATAAAAACTAATGAAAACATCCCTAAAAGTAGCTTGAACTTACTAAAAACTACCTAAAAACAATGCCAAAAAGCGTATAAATTATCCGCTCATCAAGTATTTAAACCTCGGGTCATCTTCTCAAGGAATTGCAGGGAGGTATGTTCTTATTATTGGCTATGAAAAAGGTAAAATTGGGATTTTTGGAATTTGGGTAATGGGCACAAGCATATTTAAATAAAAAGTAAAATAAATTAACGGTAAAATAAACTCTTGGTAAGGTATAAAGACTGGAGGTCCTATCCTAGTTATCCTTATCAATTATGAAGAGAATTGGATTCTTCTCCCACCTTGTTAACCTCTAACTATGAAGGTAAGTCAAATGGATAAATTAATTCGAATCCTCAGGTCCTAGTCTTTCCTTGGGAAAGGCTAGAGTTATTGGAATATGAATTAATGAAATGAAGAAATCCAATTTTCAATCAATAATGAGTTTGATAACTCTAGAGCTACCAATTATTTAACCAGGGCCAAAAGGAAAGGAAATTGAAGCTACTGGAATAAAAATGCTTTTAGATGGAAAGCAATAATCATGTAAATAAAAGAAAGCAATATTAAACTGAAATACCTCAAATAACATTAATTTAAAAGAGTAATCTGTAACATGGCAGAGTTCATAAATTAAATTGGGAAAATAATTAAAAATAAATAATCTGTGATTGAGAGTCACTCGTAAAACTAAGAGAAATCCTAAATCCTAATCCTAAGAGAGAGAGGAGAGAACCTCTCTCAAAACTAGATCTAAATCATGGAAAAGTAACAGAAAATTCCGGGGTCTCCCTCAATGGATGCATTCCTCCACTTCATAACCTCTGGTCTATGACTTCTGGACTTGGATTTGGGCCAAAAAGGCTTCAGAATCCGCTATGAGCATTTTCTGCAATTTCTGGTGCGTGGCCTTTGTCACGCGTCCGCGTGGGTCACGCGGTCGCGTCATTCGGAGTTCTCCTTGTCACGCGGTCGCATCGGTCACGCGTCCGCGTCGTATGCGATTTGCTCAAGTCACGTGGTTGCGTCAGTCATGCGGCCGCGTCGTTGCCTCTTCGCTTCTGGCACGCGATCGCGTCGTCCATGCGATCGCGTGGATGCCAGTTCCTTCAGAAACTCCATTTTGCACTTTTCCTTCCATTTTTGTATGTTTCCTTTTCCATCTTTTAAGCCATTCCTGCCCTATAATATCTGAAAACACTTAACACACATATCAAGGCATCTAATGGTAATAAGAGAGGATTAATAATAGCAAATATAAGTCCAAAGAAACATGTTTTCAATCAAAGCACATAATTAGGAAGGCAAATGTAAAACATGCGAATAGTATGAATAAGTGGGTAAAGAGTTGATAAAATCCACTCAATTAAGCACAAGATAAACCATAAAATATGGGTTTATCACCTATAGCATAGGCACCATGATCTTTGAGAAGGCTCTGTGTGACCTGCGGTCAGGCATAAACTTAACGCCACTCTCTGTAATGCAGAAACTGAGAATCTTTGAGGTACAAGCTGCCAAATTCTTGTTAGAGATGGCAGACAAATCCATGAAAAAGACTTATGGACAGGTAGAGGACGTGCTAGTAAAGGTCAAAGGCCTTTATATCCCTGCTGATTTCATAATCCTAGAGACTGGAAAGGATGAGGATGAATCCATCATCCTTAGAAGACCTTTCCTAGCCACAGCAAAAGCTGTGATTGTTGTGGATAGAGGAGAGTTAATCCTTCAATTGAATGAGGACTATCTTGTGTTTAAAACTCAAGGATCTCCCTCTGTAACCATGGAGAGGAAGCAAGAAAAGCTTCTCTCAATGTAGAGTCAAACAAAGCTCCCACAGTCAAACTCTAAGTTTTGTGTTGGGAGGCCACAAGCAAACTCTAAGTTTGGTGTTGAACTCCTACATTCAAACTCTAAGTTTGGTGTTGGGAGGCCCCAACAATGCTCTGAACATCTGTGAAGCTCCATGAGAGCTCACTGTCAAGCTATTGACATTAAAGAAGCGCTTATTGGGAGGCAACCCAATTTTATTTTTCTATGTTATTTTCTTTTTTTTTTTAGGTTGATGATCATGTGGAGTCACAAAAATAACTGCAAAATTAAAGAAAAATAAAAAATAGCATTAAAAATAGCACACCTTGGAGGAGAAACTTACTGGCATTTAAACACCAGTAAGGGTAGCAGAATGGGTGTTTAACGCCTAGTCTGGCACCATTCTGTGCGTTAAATGCCAGAAAGAAGCACCAGACTGGCGTTAAACGCCAGAAAGAAGCAACAAACTGGCGTTAAACGCCAGAAACAGGTTGTAGCTTGGCGTTTAATGCCAGGAATGGAATAAAAGCTGGCGTTTAACACCAGAAACAAGCAGCAGTCTGGCGTTATGCCAAGATTGCACAATAAGGGCATTTTGCACACCTAAAAGGAGCAGGGATAAGAAATTCTTGACCCATCAAGATCTGTGGACCCCACAGGATCCCCACCTACCCCACCTCTCTCTCTCTCCCCCTCACACATCTTTATAACACTCCACCCAAAACACCACTCACCAATCAAATCCTATCCTCTTCCCTATATTCTCTTCACCAATCACCTCCATATCCCTTCCCCAAAAATCCGACCTACTTCACTTTCAAATTCAAAGACTTTTCCCTCCCAAACCCACCCAATTCTATTCGGCCACTCTCCCTCTCTTTCCCTATAAATACCCCTCTTCACTCCTTCATTTTCACACATCACAAACACTCTCCTACACCCTTGGCCGAACCTCTATCTCCCTCTATCTCCTCTATTTTCTTCTTCTCCTCATTCTTTCTTTCTTCTTTTGCTCGAGGACGAGCAAACCTTCTAAGTTTGGTATGGTAAAAGTATTATGGTGGACGAAATTGTGATCAACAATAATAGCACTTTGACATGTGCCAAAAAAAAACTAACTCAGCACTTTCTTTTCACAACTCCGTTCAACTTAACCAGCAAGTGTACTGGGTCATCCAAGTAATACCTTACGTGAGTAAGGGTCGATCCCACAGAGATTGTTGGTATGAAGCAAGCTATGGTCACCTTGTAAATCTCAGTTAGGCAGATTAAATGGTTATGGGTTTCGAAAATTAATAATAAATAGAAAATAAAAAGGGATAGAAATACTTATGTAAATCAATAGTGGGAATTTCAGATAGGCGTGTGGAGATGCTAGAATCCTTTCGAATCTCTACTTTCTTATTGCTTTCATCCAATCCTTCTTACTCCTTTCCATGGAAAGCTGTATGTAGGGCATCACCATCATCAATGGCTACTTTTAATCCTCCCGGAAAAATGGTCCTATGCGCTGTCACTGCACGGCTAATCGTCTGGAGGCATCACCCTTGTTGATAGCTACATCCCATCCTCTCAGTGAAAATGGTCCAAATGCTCTGTCACGGCACGGCTAATCATCTGTCAGTTCTCAATCAGGTTGGAGTAGAATCCATTGATTCTTTTGCGTTTGTCATCACGCCCAGCCTTCAGGAGTTTGAAGCTCGTCACAGTCATTCAATACCGGAATCCTACTCGGAATACCACAGACAAGGTTAGACTTTCCGGATTCCCGGGATCCTACTCGGAATACCACAGACAAGGTTAGACTTTCCAGATCCCCATGAATGCCGCCATCTATCTAGCTTATACCACGAAGATTCTGTTGGGGAATCTAAGAGATATGCGTCCGGCCTAAGGTAGAACAGAAGTGGTTGTCAGTCATGCGCGTTCATAAGTGAGAATGATGATGAGTGTCACAGATCATCACATTCATCAAAGTGTTGTGCAACGTATATCTTGGAATAAGAATAAGAGAGAATTGAATAGAAAGTAATAGTAATTGTATTGAAACTTGAGGTACAGCAGAGCTCCACACCCTTAATCTATGGTGTGCAGAAACTCTACCGTTGAAAATACATAAGTGAGAGGTTCAGGCATGGCCTAATGGCCAGCCCCCTAAAACGTGCTCAATGGCCTCCGAAGATGAAGAATAAAACAAAACTGAGACCAAAGATGAAACGTGGTCAAAAGACGTCTAATACAATAGTTAAATGTCCTATTTATACTAGACTAGCTACTAGGGTTTACATGAGTAAGTAATTGATGCATAAATCCACTTCTGGGGCCCACTTGGTGTATGCTTGGGCTGAGCTTGATCTATCCACGAGCTGAGGCTTTTCTTGGAGTTGAACGCCAAGATATAACGTGTTTTGGGCGTTCAACTCCGGATCATGACGTGTTTCTGGCGTTTAACTCTAGACAGCAGCATGTACTTGGCGTTCAATGCCAAGTTACGTCGTCAATTTCCCAATAAAGTATAGACTATTATATATTGCTGGAAAGATCTGGATGTCTACTTTCCAACGCAGTTGAGAGCGCGCCATTTGGAGTTCTGTAGCTCCAGAAAATCTATTTTGAGTGCAGGGAGGTCAGATTCCAACAGCATCAGCAGTCCTTTTGTCAGCCTTTTTCAGAGTTTTGCTCAAGTCCCTCAATTTCAGCCAGAAATTACCTGAAATTACAGAAAAATGCACAAACTCATAGTAAAGTGCAGAAATGTGAAATTAACATAAAAACTAATGAAAACATCCCTAAAAGTAGCTTGAACTTACTAAAAACTACCTAAACACAATGCCAAAAAGCGTATAAATTATCCGCTCATCACAACACCAAACTTAAATTGTTGCTTGTCCCCAAGCAACTGAAAATCAATTAAGATAAAAAGAAGAGAATATACTGTGAATTTCAAAATATCAATGAATATTAATTCTACTTAGATGAGCGGGACTTGTAGCTTTTTGCTTCTGAATAGTTTTGGCATCTCACTTTTTCCTTTGAAGTTTAGAATGATTGGCTTCTCTTAGGAACTTAGAATTTTGGATAGTGTTATTGACTTTCCTAGTTAAGCATGTTGATTCTTGAACACAACTACTTATGAGTCTTGGTCGTGGCCCTAAGCACTTTGTTTTCCAATATTACCACCGGATACATAAATGCCACAGACACATAACTCGGTGAACCTTTTCAGATTGTGACTCAGCTTTGCTAGAGTCCCCAGTTAGTGGTGTCTAGAGCTCTTAAGCACACTCTTTTTGCTTTGGATTATGACTTTAACCACTCAGTCTCAAGCTTTTCACTTGGACCTTCATGACACAAGCACATGGTTAGGGACAGCTTGATTTAGCCGCTTAGGCCTGGATTTTATTTCCTTGGGCCCTCCTATCCATTGATGCTCAAAGCCTTGGATCCTTTTTACCCTTGCCTTTTGGTTTTAAGGGCTATTGGCTTTTTCTGCTTGCTTTTTTTTTTCTTTTTCTTTCTATTTTTTTTCGCCATTTTTTTTTCTCGCAAGCTTTTGCTATTCACTGCTTTTTCTTGCTTCAAGAATCAATTTCATGATTTTTCAGATCATCAATAACATTTCTCTTTGTTCATCATTCTTTCAAGAGCCAACAGTTTTAACATTCATAAACAACAAGATAAAAAATATGCACTGTTCAAGCATTCATTCAGAAAATAAAAAGTATTGTCACCACATCAATATAATTAAACTAAATTCAAGGATAAATTCGAAATTCATGTACTTCTTGTTCTTTTGAATTAAAACATATTTCATTTAAGAGCGGTGAAGGATTAATGGATTTTATTCATAGCTTTAAGACATAGTTACTACATACTAATGATCATGAAGTAGAGACATAAAACATAGATAAACTCAACATAAAAAACCAAAAAGCAGAAAGAAATAAGAACAAGGAATGAATCCACCTTTAGTGGCGTCTTCTTCTTGAAGGACCAACAATGTTCTTAAGCTCTTCTATGTCCCTTCCTTGCCTTTGTTGCTCCTCCCTCATTGCTCTTTGATCTTCTCTTATTTCATGGAGAATGATGGAGTGCTCATGATGTTCCACCCTTAATTATTCCACATTGTGGCTCAAATCTTCTAAGGAAGTGTTGAGTTGTTCCCAATAGTTGTTGGGAGGAAAGTGCATCCCTTGAGGCATCTCAGGGAATTCTTGATGATGAGCTTCCTCATGCATCTCTTGAGAACCGTGAAGGGTCTCTTTTGCTTGCTCCATCCTCTTCTTGGTGATGGACTTATCCTCTTCAATGGAGATGTCTCCTTCTATGATAACTCCAGCTGAGTAACATAGATGGAAAATAAGGTGAGGAAAAGCTAGCCTTGCCATGGTGGAGGGCTTTTCGGCTATTTTGTAGAATTCATTGGAGATGACTTCATGAACTTCTACTTCCTCTCCAATCATGATGCTATGAATCATGATGGCCCGATCCACAGTAACTTCAGATCGGTTGCTAGTGGGAATGATGGAGCGTTGAATAAACTCCAACCATCCTCTAGCCACAGGCTTGAGGTCCAGTCTTCTTAGTTGAACTGGCTTGCCTTTGGAGTCTCTCTTCTATTGAGCTCCTTCCACACATATGTCCATAAGGACTTGGTCCAACCTTTGATTAAAGTTGACCCTTCTAATGTAGGGGCGTTCATCTCCTTGCATCATGGGCAAGTGGAACGCCAATCTCACATTCTCCGGACTAAAATCTAAGTATTTCCCCCGAACCATTGTGAGATAATTCTTTGGACTCGGGTTCATACTTTGATCATGGTTCCTAGTGATCCATGCATTGGCATAGAACTCTTGAACCATTAAGATTCCGACTTGTTGCATGGGGTTGGTTAGGACTTCCCAACCTCTTCTTCGGATTTCATGTCGGATCTCCGGATACTCATTTTTCTTGAGCTTGAAAGGGACCTCAGGGATCACCTTCTTCTTTGCCACAACATCATAGAAGTGGTCTTGATGGCTCTTGGAGATGAATCTTTCGATCTCCCATGACTCGGAGGTGGAAGCTTTTGTCTTCCCTTTTCCGTTTCTAGAGGATTCTCCGACCTTAGGTGCCATTGATGGTAATGGAAAAACAAAAAGATTATGCTTTTACCACACCAAACTTAAAAATATTGCTCGCCCTCGAGCAAGAGAAGAAAGAAGAGAAGAAGAAGAAGAAGAAGAAAATGGAGGAGAGTGAGGGGAGATGGATTCGTCCAAGGTATAGTGGAGGGGGTAGTGTTGTGTGAAAATGAAGTAGAATGGAAGGGTATATATAGGGAGAGGGGAGAGTGAAGGTTCGGCCATATAGGGTGGGATTGGGTGGGAAAGAAAATTTGAATTTGGAAGGTAGGTGGGGTTTATGGGTGGTGGACGAAATTGTGATCCATGTTCTAACTATTTTGAGATGAAAGCTTCTTATGGCACTGGTTGAATTCACAACTCTGTTCAACTAACCAGCAAGTGTACTGGGTCGTCCAAGTAATAAACCTTACGCGAGTAAGGGTCGATCCCACAGAGATTGTTGGTATGAAGCAAGCTATGGTCACCTTGTAAATCTCAGTCAGGTAGATAAAATTATGGAATTTAGAAAATCAAACAATAAAAAGAAAAGAAATAATAAAAGGGATACTTATGCAGCCTCATTGGTGGGAATTTCAGATAAGCGCATGGAGATGCTGTATGGCTCAAGGACGCCTGCTCTCCTATTGCTTCAACTCAATCCTTCTTACTCCTTTCCATGGCAAGCTGTGTATAGGGGTTCACCATCAGCGGTGGCTACTTTCAATCCTCTCGGGAAAATGGTCCTCTGCGGCTGTCACTCGCATGGCTAATCGTCTGGAGGCATCACCCATGGTTGATGGCTACATCCCATCCTCGCAGTGAAAACTACGCTCACGCACTCTGTCACAGCACGGCTAATCACTGGTTGGTTCCCGCGCCTACTGGAATAGAATCCCTTGATTCTTTTGCGTTTGTCATCACGCCCAGCACTTGCAAGTCTGAAGCACGTCACAGTCATTCATTACCGGAATCCTACTCGGAATACCACAGACAAGGTGAGACTTTCCGGATTCCCAGGATCCTACTCGGAATACCACAGACAAGGTGAGACTTTCTGGATCCTCATAAATGCCACCATCTATCTAGCTTATACCACGAAGATTCTGTTGGGGAATCTAAGAGATACACATTCAAGCTCGGTTACATGTAGAACGGAAGTGGTTGTCAATCACGTGCGTTCATAAGTGAGAATGATAATGAGGGTTATCTAATCATCACATTCATCATGTTCTTAGGTGCAAATGAATATCTTGGAATAAGAATAAGAGAGATTTGAATAAAAGAAAATAGAACTGCATTAATACTTGAGGTACAGCAGAGCTCCACACCCTTAATCTATGGTGTGCAGAAACTCCACCGTTGAAAATACATAAGCAAAAGGTTCAGGCATGGCCGAATGGCCAGCCCCCTAAAACGTGATCAATAGCCTCTTAGGATGAAGAATAAAACAAAACTGAGACCAAAGATGTCTAATACATTAGTAAATCATCCTATTTATAATAAACTAGCTCCTAGGGTTTACATGAGTAAGTAATTGATGCATAAATCTACTTTCGGGGCCCACTTGGTGTATGCTTGGGCTGAGCTTGATCAATCCACGAATCTGAGGCTTCTCTTGGAGTTGAACTCCGAGTTATGACGTGTTTTGGGCGTTCAACTCCGGATCATGACGTTTTTCTGGCGTTTAACTCCAGACAGCAGCATGTACTTGGCGTTCAACGCCAAGTTACGTCGTCAATTTCCGTATAAAGTATGGACTATTATATATTGCTGAAAAGCCCTGGATGTCTACTTTCCAACGCCGTTGAGAGCGCACCAATTGGAGTTCTGTAGCTCCAGAAAATCCATTTCGAGTGCAGGGAGGTTAGATTCCAACAGCATCAGCAGTCCTTTTGTCAGCCTTTTCAGAGTTTTGCTCAAATCCCTCGATTTCAGTCAGAATTTACCTGAAATCACAGAAAAACACACAAACTCATAGTAAAGTCCAGAAATATGAATTTAACATAAAAACTAATGAAAACATCCCTAAAAGTAGCTTGAACTTGCTAAAAACTGCCTAAAAACAATGCCAAAAAGCGTATAAATTATCCGCTCATCACAACACCAAACTTAAATTGTTGCTTGTCCCCAAGCAACTGAAAATCAATTAGGATAAAAAGAAGAGAATATACTATAAATTCCAAAATATCAATGAATATTAATTATAATTAGATGAGCGGGACTTGTAGCTTTTTGCTTCTGAACAGTTTTGGCATCTCACTTTTTCCTTTGAAGTTTTGAATGATTGGCTTCTCTAGGAACTTAGAATTTCGGATAGTGTTATTGACTTTCCTAGTTAAGCATGTTGATTCTTGAACACAGCTACTTATGAGTCTTGGCCGTGGCCCTAAGCATTTTGTTTTCCAGTATTACCACCGGATACATAAATGCCACAGACACATAACTGGGTGAACCTTTTCAGATTGTGACTTAGCTTTGCTAAAGTCCCCAGTTAGTGGTGTCCAGAGCTCTTAAGCACACTCTTTTGATTTGGATCACGACTTTAACCACTCAGTCTCAAGCTTTTCACTTGGACCTTCATGACACAAGCACATGGTTAGTGATAGCTTGATTTAGCCGCTTAGGCCTGGATTTTATTTCCTTGGGCCCTCCTATCCATTGATGCTCAAAGCCTTGGATCCTTTTTACCCTTGCCTTTTGGTTTTAAGGGCTATTGGCTTTTTCTATTGCTCCTTCTTTTTCTATATATTTTTTTTCGCCATTTTTTTTTCGCCATTCACTGCTTTTTCTTGCTTCAAGAATCAAATTCATGATTTTTCAGATTGTCAATAACATTTCTCCTTGTTCATCATTCTTTTAAGAGCCAACAGTTTTAACATTCATAAATAACAAGATCAAAAGACATATGCACTGTTCAAGCATTCATTCAGAAAACAAAAAGTATTGTCACCACATCAATATAATTAAATTAAATTCAAGAGCTATTTTCGAAATTTATGTACTTCTTGTTCTTTTGAATTAAAACATTTTTCTTTTTAAGAGAAGTGAAGGAGTAATGGATTTTATTCATAGCTTTAAGGCATGGTTACATACTAATGATCATGAAATAAAGACACAAAACATAGATAAACACAATACTAAAAACCGAAAACAGAAAGAATTAAGAACAAGGAATGAATCCACCTCTAGTGGCGTCTTCTTCTTGAAGGACCCATGATGTTCTTTAGCTCTTCTATGTCCCTTCCTTGCCTTTGTTGCTCCTCCCTCATTGCTCTTTGATCTTCTCTTATTTCTTGGAGAATGATGGAGTGCTCATGGTGTTCCACCCTTAATTGCTCCACATTGTGGCTTAAATCTTCTAAGGAGGTGTTGAGTTGCTCCCAATAGTTGTTTGAAGGAAAGTGCATCCCTTGAGGCATCTCAGGGATTTCTTGATGGTGAGCTTCCTCATGCACTTCTTGAGGGCCGTGAGAGGCTTCTCTTGCTTGCTCCATCCTTTTCTTGGTGATGGGCTTGTCTTCTTCAATGGAGACATCTCCTTCTATGATAACTCCAGCTGAGTAACATAGATGGCAAATAAGGTGAGGGAAAGCTAGCCGTGCCCTAGGTGAGGGCTTGTCGGCTATTTTGTAGATTTCATTGGAGATGACCTCATGAACTTCTACTTCCTCTCCAATCATGATGCTATGAATCATGATGGCCCGATCCACAGTAACTTCAGATCGGTTGCTAGTAGGAATGATGGAGCGTTGAATGAACTCCAACCATCCTCTAGCTATAGGCTTGAGGTCCAGTCTTCTTAGTTGGACTGGCTTGCCTTTGGAGTCTATTCTCCACTGAGCTCCTTCCACACATATGTCCATAAGGACTTGGTCCAACCTTTGATTAAAGTTGACCCTTCTAGTGTAGGGGCGTTCATCACCTTGCATCATAGGCAAGTGGAATGCCAACCTTACATTTTCCAGACTGAAATCCAAGTATTTCCCCCTAACCATTGTGAGATAATTCTTTGGACTTGGGTTCATACCTTGGTCATGGTTCCTAGTGATCCATGCATTGGCATAGAACTCTTGCACCATTAAGATTCTGACTTGTTGCATGGGGTTGGTTAAGACTTCCCAACCTCTTCTTTGAACTTCATGTCGGATCTCCGGATACTCATTCTTCTTGAGCTTGAAAGGGACCTCAGGGATCACCTTCTTCTTTGCCACAACATCATATAAGTGGTCTTGATGGCTCTTGGAGATGAATCTCTCTATCTCCCATGACTCGGAGGTGGAAGCTTTTGCCTTCCCTTTTCCTTTTCTAGAGGATACTCCGGCCTTAGGTGCCATTGATGGTAATGGGAAACAAAAAGCTTATGCTTTTTACTACACCAAACTTAAAATTTTGCTCGTCCTCGAGCAAAAAAGAAAGAAGAGTAGAAGAAGAAGAAGAAAATATGGTAGAGAGGGAGAGAGGTAGGTTCGGCTATGTGGGAGAAGAGGGGTTGTGTTGTGTGAAAATGAAGTAGAAGGGAAGGGTATTTATAGGGAGAGGGGAGGGTGGGTGTTCGGCCAATTTGGGTGGGAATGGGTGGGAAATTGATTTTGAATTTTATGAAGGTAGGTGGGGTTTATGGGGAAGAGTGGGGTGATGTGAATGGTGAATGGGGGAATTGGGAAGAGGAATTGAGGTGATTGGTGATGGGTGTTGGGAAGTGTGACATGGGGAGTAGGAAGAATGAGATTTAGGATTAGGAGAGTGTGATTAGGATTAAAAGGTAAGGTGGGAATATGGTAGGTGGGGATCCTGTGGGGTCCACAGATCCTGAGGTGATCCTGTGGGGCCCACAGATCCTGAGGTGTAAAGAAATACCATTCCTTCACCATATAGGCATGTAAAATGCCTTCATGCATCATTCTGGCGTTCAAACGCCCATTGGTGCATGTTCTGGGCGTTCAACGCCCATGTAATGCATGTTTCTGGCGTTGAACGCCAGTTTCATGCTTGTTACTGGCGTTCAGCGCCAGCTTTTCTCCTCTAGGCACATTCCTGGCGTTCAACGCCAGGATGTTGCTTGTTTCTGGCGTTCAGCGCCAGAATGGTGCTCTGTTCTGGCGTTGAACGCCGGCCAGATGCATCTTACTGGCGTTGAACGCCAGCCTGTGCGTCCTCCAGGGTGAAAAATTTTTTTCTTCTGTTTTTGACTCTGTTTTTAATTTTTTTTATTTTTTTCGTGACTCCTCATGATCATGTACCTAATAAAACACAAAATAACAATAAAACAAAATAAAATAAAAATTAGATAAATAAAATTGGGTTGCCTCCTGTTCCGAGGGTTACCTGAAACTGTAGCTCGGTCGTCTGACAAGGCCCGAGGTGGGGGGTCTGTGACCCGAGCTTGATGTGTTGAACGGCGGGGGGTGTACCTGCAAAGACACTCCGATGCCTAAGTTAGCATGGGTCCAAGCAGATATCGAGTAGAATTAGAGTATGAGTTATACCTGGGTGCTCCAGTGTATTTATAGTAGTTGGCTGTGATCTTCCCTGGATAAGATATTCTTATCTTATCTTATCTTCTGGGAGTCTTATCTTTATCTTTGTGGAACCGCCTTTCCCAGGCCCTTTCGGCCTTTAGGTTTTGGGCTTAGTTCCTTCTGATGGGCCTTCTTTGGCCTATTTGTCCGAGGTCCGACCTCGGGCTTGAGCCTTGAGGCGAGGTCGGACTCTCGATTAGCTTGCCGAGTTTGGAGAGCTCGGTCAGGGTATGAACAGTGCCCCTGCCTGAGTTCGTCTTTTGGAGAAGTCGAGCTCGGGCATTTAGTAGCTTTTTGAATTTTGAAAACGGTCGTTTTTGCTTGTTACCGTTTCTTCCTCGATTTCCGTGCGGCGTTCTGTGGAGGCTTTATTTATTTGCCCCTTTCTTTGTTTTTTCTTCGTTTATTCTATTCCTTTTCTGGTTTTTTCATCTCCTTCTTCTTCGAGCATCTTTCCTTCTCTCTTTCTGTTCGTCTTTTTCGGTTTCTTTGTTGTGTGTTCAGCTTCGAAGTTTTTTTTTTTTTTTTTTTTTTGCGCCGCTGTTCTTGCTGCCGTCGGAGCGTTCGGAGTTCCTATCTGTGCTGCCGTCTTCGCTTTTTGTTGGAGCTCGTCGCCTTTTTTCCTCTTCCTTCCAGGTTTGCTTTTTTGCCTTTTATTATGCTCCTTTTCTCTTTTTTCTTCCGTTGCCTGGTTTGCCGCTTTAAAAAGAACTTCTTTTTCTTGCTTCTGCTGGATTTGCTTTTGTCTGCCTATTATGTGATTTGTTGGCTTGCTGTCTGTATTTTTCTTTGTAGGCCAGATTTTTTTATGTCTCGAAAGGTATTTCAAGCAATGTCGACCAAGATTCCGAGTGGTCTAGGTTGGGTAGATCCTGCCCCTTTAAAGGTTCCGTCTGTTGTAGATTCTGAATATCTGAATAGGTTCCGTAGGGAGTGTAGTATTTGTGAGAATAGGGAGTCTGAGCGTGATTATGAGTTGGTAGCCCCGGAGTCCGAAGAGAGGGTGTTTTCCGCCTTTAGAGAGTTCCGAGAAACTATTCTTCTATGCCTACGACTGTTTCTTCTCAAAGCTAGGTGTCCGACTTCCCTTTACCGAGTTGGAGTCCGAGGTCCTTTGGTCTTGTAACCTTGCCCCTACACAGCTCCATCCAAACTCTTGGGCGTTTTTAAAGCTTTTCCAACTTTTATGTCAGATTTTGGGTGTCTCTCCTTCTGTTTCTCTTTTTTCGTATCTGTTTGTTCTGACGAAACCAGGGTCGGGTGGGGGGAAGGTGTCTTGGGTCTCCTTTAGGGCAAACGCCGGAAAGAAGTTCTGTACCTTGTATGATGAGTCTTTCCACGATTTCAAGAATTACTATTTCAAAGTCCGGGCTGTGGGAGATGTCCGACCTTTCTTTTTAGATGAGAGTGGGGAGCCTTCTTTCCCTCTTAGTTGGCAAGAGAGTGTAGTGTCGGTCAAGTACACTTTTGAGAGTCTAGATGAAGTGGAACAGGCTTTTGTTGGTGTGTTGAGCAGTCTATGGGGTCGGGCACCTCACTTGGATACGAAGAAAATGTTGGGAGATCCAAGCCTTCTCCGTTCCGAGTTAGGTAGTTCCCGACCTCCTTTTGAGATTTTATTTTCGTGTTTTGGCTTTCGTTTTGGTTTTCTGTTTCGTGATAGTCTCCTTCTTTTGTTTCTGCAGAGATGTCTTCTCAGGCTGATTCCATGAAGTTTCTTCGTCGGGCGAAGAAGTCTGCGGCCGCTCGGAATGTTGAGGCCGAGGCTTCTGCCCGACCTTCTCCACAGAAGACTACCACAGGTCCCCAGACTCGGTCGAAGACCATTCCAACCCCTCAGTTCCGGGCTGTAGCTCAGGATCCTCCGTCCTCCGGACCCGGTCAGCTTTCTCCGAGCTCGACCTCGGGTCCTCCCCCCAAGAAGCAGAAGACCGCCCAAGAGATTCCCGGCTTTAATGACAAGGATTTTGACGCTCTTAGTTGGGTTGAGCAGCACATTCTCCCCCAAAGCTATATTTCTACTGATGATGCGTCTATGGAGCATCACTTTCAGTACATGGCGCGGAGCTGTGTTCGGATGGCTAGCCTTCATGCCGCTATTGCCCGTGAGTTCAAGAAAGCTCCTCTCGGGGAGACCAGCTCCCGACTTGAGAAGGCCCGTTCCGAGCTTGACAAGATTAGTCAGCTGAAGGATGCCAGGATTGCCGAGCTGGAGGAGTCTTTGAAGGATGAAAAGACTAAGGCTACCGCGGCTGTGGCGGCGGCGAAGGCGTCTGAGGAGACGGCGAGGGTGGCGACGGAGAATTATTCTAAGCTGCATGCTGAGCTTCAGGAGACGAAGGAGAAGCTGCAGTCGGCTCGGGATGATTACTATGAGCTGGAGGATAATGTGGCCAAGGGTATGGATGCTATGTTTGCAAACTTAAGGGATCAGGTCCGGGTTCTTGCTCCCGACCTGAATTTGACCCTATTCAGCACTGATAACATAGTTGTGGAGGGAAAGATTGTTCCAGCTCCTGCCGAGGATGAGGTCCCGGTGTCTGATCCCCAGGCTCCAGTGTCTGATCCCGAGGTGCTGGTTGAGAACCCGCCCTCACCTTTGGCTGTGGATAGGTCGGGTGTGGAGGTTTCAAGTCGGGATGACGGTGCTGTCGATGCAGTCCCAGTTTCTGTTTTTGATGCTGAGACTGGAAAGTATTCCATTGGTCCTCAGTGATCTTTTGTTTTCTGCTCTTTTGCCCGACCTGTGGGCTTATGTTTTTCGCCAACACTTTGAACATTTATTTTAGCTACTCTGTAGCTTTATTATGCCATGTTTTGTGTTTTTGCTTTCTCGTATTCGCTTTCGTGCTTTTTAGTTGTTTTTGGATAACAACTTTTAGCTAGCGATTTTGATGTCTCGTACTCGCTTTTTGCTTTTTTAGTTGTTTTTGGATAACAACTTTTAGCTTAGCGGTTTGATGTCTCGTACTCGCTTTTTGCTTTTTAGTTGTTTTTGGATAACAACTTTTAGCTTAGCGGTTTGATGTCTCGTACTCGCTTTTTTGCTTTTTAGTTGTTTTTGGATAACAACTTTTAGCTTAGCGGTTTGATGTCTTGTACTCGCTTTTTTGCTTTTTAGTTGTTTTTGGATAACAACTTTTAGCTAGCGGTTTGATGTCTTGTACTCGCTTTTTTGCTTTTTAGTTGTTTTTGGATAACAACTTTTAGCTTAGCGGTTTGATGTCTGGTACTCGCTTTTTTGCTTTTTAGTTGTTTTTGGATAACAACTTTTAGCTAGCGGTTTGATGTCTTGTACTCGCTTTTTGCTTTTTAGTTGTTTTTGGATAACAACTTTTAGCTTAGCGGTTTGATGTCTTGTACTCGCTTTTTTGCTTTTTAGTTGTTTTTGGATAACAACTTTTAGCTAGCGGTTTGATGTCTTGTACTCGCTTTTTTGCTTTTTTAGTTGTTTTTGGATAACAACTTTTAGCTAGCGATTTTGACTTCTTGTACTCGCTTTTTTGCTTTTTAGTTGTTCTTGGGTAACAACTTTTAGCTAGCGATTTCTCGTTCCCGCTTTTTTGCTTTTTAGTTGTTTTTTGGTCAACAACTTTTAGCTAGCGTTTTCTCGAGGTCTTAGTTCTGTGCCGTTTCAGGGCTTTCTTTCTTGGGTCCGAGTTTGTTCTCGGACCTCGGGATCCTTTAGTACCTCCTTTAATTAGGTCCGACTTCGTGGTTTGGTCGGCCTTTTTAAGTTATTTTTGTAACGTCTTTTTGTTCGGCTTTTCCAGCCGTTTTAGAGTTACTTTTATAACTTCTCACATTAATTTGAACCTCGTCGCTTCATCTTTGCCGGCCTTGTATGGCCTTTGGCAAATGATTTTTTGCGTTTTGTCGAGCATAAATTAATGCGCCTTGGTGGGGTACTTTTTAGGATATGCTTCATAACGAGAAAGAGAAAATAAAGAAATTTGGTTAGTATTAAAGGAAAATATGTACAAAGTTTTTACCCTTTTTTACTAGGTCGGGTGTCCTACTTAACCGGGTGGCTCATTAAAAAACCCTCGTGGGGAAAAAGAGTACACCTCGGGTTAAGTTTACTCTAGCTGTAGTACCGTCTTAGGTTACAGGCGTGCCAGGCTCTGGGCAGCTCCTTGCCTTCTAGGTCGGAGATCTTGTAGTAGCCTGTCCCTAAGACTTCTGTTACCTTGTATGGCCCCTTCCAATTCGCAGCTAGCTTTCCTTCTCCCGATTTTTGTGTTCCGATGTCGTTTCGGATTAGAATCAGGTCGTGAGTGGAGAAGCTTCGTTTTATCACCTTTTGGTTGTATCTGTTCGTCGTTTTAAGGCTTCTTCTTTGATCCGGGCTCTTTCTCGGACCTCGGGTAGGAGGTCGAGCTCTTCCTTTTGTGCCCGAGGATTGTTTTCTTCGTTGTAGAAGATGGTTCTGGGTGATCCCTCATCTATTTCGACGGGAATCATTGCCTCCATTCCGTAGGCTAGTCGGAATGGGGATTCTCCCGTTGTAGAGTGCGGGGTTGTCCTGATATGCCCATAATACCTGGGGGAGTTCGTCGGCCCATGCCCCTTTGGCTTCTTGGAGTCTTCGTTTCAGTCCAGCCAAGATGACTTTATTTGCAGCCTCTGCTTGTCCATTGGCTTGTGGGTGCTCGACCGATGTGAACTGCTGTTTGATTTTCAGCTCGGACACCAAGTTCTGAAAACTTGTGTCTGTGAACTGTGTTCCATTGTCTGTTGTGATGGAATAGGGGACTCCGAACCTCGTGACAATGTTTTTGTATAGGAATTTACGGCTTTTCTGAGCCGTAATGGTGGCTAAGGGTTCGGCTTCGATCCACTTTGTAAAGTAGTCGACCCCTACTATGAGGTATTTGACCTGCCCCGGGCCTTGTGGAAACGGGCCGAGTAGGTCGAGTCCCCATTTCGCGAAGGGCCATGGTGCTGTGATGCTTATGAGGTCTTCGGGCGGTGCTTTGTGAAAATTGGCGTGTTTTTGGCAGGGGGGACATATTTTCGCAAAGTCCGCCGCGTCTTTTTGTATGGTTGGCCAGTGGAACCCGGCTCTGACTATTTTCTTGGATAGGGCCCGAGCTCCGAGGTGGTTCCCACACATTCCTTTGTGGACTTCTTCGAGGACGCTTTTTGTTTCTGAGGTCGGGACGCACCTTAGGAGGGGATTTGCGAATCCTCTTCTGTATAACACGTCGTGGATTAGCGTGTAATTCTGGGCGTCCTTTGTAAGCCTTTTAGCTTCTCTTTTTTCAGCGGGGAGAGTTCCCGACTTTAGGTAGTTGAGTATGGGGGTCATCCATCCTTGTTGTTGGTCGGATATGTTCAGTATTTCTTCCTCTCTTAGTACGGACGGAGATTGTAGAGTTTCTTGGAGGAGACTTCTATTGTTTCCTCCGGGCTTGGTGCTAGCAAGTTTTGAGAGGGCGTCGGCTCGGGCATTTTGCTCCCGGGGTATGTGCTGGATTCGTATTTCCGGGAAGTGCTGCAATTGTGCCTGTGTTTGGTCCAGGTATTTTTTCATAGTAGGATCTTTGGCCTGGTAACTTCCATTTACTTGTGATGTGACGACCTGGGAGTCGCTGAAAATTGTGATCCTCTCTGCTCCGACCTCTTTGGCTAGCTTTAGTCCTGCTAGTAGGGCCTCGTACTCGGCTTGGTTATTTGAGGCCTGGAACTCGAATTTTAGGGATAGCTCTATCCGTGTTCCTTGATCGCTTTCGAGTATGACACCGGCTCCGCTCCCTGCCTTATTTGAGGACCCGTCGACATATAAATTCCATGAGAGTGGGGTCCCTGGGGTCTCGGTGTATTCTGCTACGAAGTCGGCTAGATACTGGGACTTTATGGCAGTTCGGGCTTCGTAGTGGAGGTCGAACTCAGACAGCTCCACCGCCCATTGTAGGATTCGTCCTGCCATGTCTGTCTTTTGTAGGATGTGTCTCATCGGTTGGTTTGTCCGGACTTTGATGGTGTGGGCTTGAAAGTAGGGACGGAGCCTTCGAGCTGTGAAGACTAGCGCGTAGGCGAATTTCTCTATTTTCTGATAGTTTAATTCAGCTCCTTGCAGCGCCTTGCTTACGAAATATACGGGGTGTTGCCCCTGGTCGTTTTCTCGTATTAGTGCCGAAGCGACTGCCCGATGTCCGACCGAGAGGTATAGTACGAGTTCTTCTCCTTTTAGAGGTCGGGTTAGGATTGGTGGCTGCCCGAGGAATTCTTTGAATTCTTGGAAGGCCTTTTCGCACTCCGGGGTCCACGAGAAGGGTTTCCCTTTCTTTAGGAGTGAGTAGAGAGGTAGTGACCTTATTGCTGATCCTGCCAAGAATCTTGATAGGGCGGCTAATCTTCCGTTCAGTTGTTGTACCTCTTTGACACACGTCGGGCTCTTCATATTGAGTATCGCTTGGCATTTGTCCGGGTTTGCTTCGATGCCTCTTTGAGTCAGCATGAAGCCTAAGAACTTTCCGGCTTCTGCGGCGAAGGTGCACTTTGTCGGATTAAGCCTCGTATTGTGTTTTCTGAGGGTACCGAAGATACTACTGAGGTCGGCCACCAAGTTTTTGTCTTCTTGTGTCTTTACTAGCATGTCGTCGACGTATACCTCTAGCTGTAGCCCGATGTGTTCTGAGAACACTTTGTTCATTAGTCTCTGGTATGTTGCCCCTGCGTTCTTCAGCCCGAAGGGCATTACTATGTAGCAGTAGTTTGCCTTTGGGGTTATGAACGAGGTCTTTTCTTGGTCGGGTCCATACATCGGGATTTGATTATATCCTGAGTACGCATCCATGAAGGAGAGGTATCTGTAGCCCGAAGCTGCGTCGACTAAAGCGTCGATGTTTGGTAGTGGATATGGGTCTTTAGGACAAGCTTTGTTGAGGTCTGTGTAGTCGACGCACATCCTCCACTTTCCATTGGGCTTTTTTACCAGAACTACGTTTGCGAGCCATAGGGGGTACTTTACCTCCCTAATAAACCCTGCATCTAGTAGTGCTTGTACCTGTTCCTCTATTGCCTGCATGCGTTCGGGCCCGAGTTTCCTTCGCCTTTGTTGGACAGGTCGGGATCCCTGATACACTGATAGTTTGTGGCACATTAGGTCGGGGCTTATGCCTGGCATATCGGAGGCTTTCCAGGCGAAGAGATCGGAATTCTCCCTTAAGAGGTTTGTGAGCTCCTTTTTTAGGCCTGCCTCGAGGTTTGCCCCTATGTTTGTTACTTTCTCGGGTGTGTTCCCGATTTGGACCTTCTCGGTTTCCCCTTCTGGCTGTGGCCGAAGATCTTCTCGGGTTTGGACTCGCCCGAGTTCTATGGTGTTGACCTCTTTCCCTTTTAGGCTCAGACTTTCGTTGTAGCATCGCCGTGCTAGCTTTTGGTCGCCTTTTAGGGTAGCGATTCCCTTTGCGGTAGGAAACTTCATGCAGAGGTGTGGGGTCGAGACTATAGCGCTAGTCTGTTGAGGGTTGGTCGTCCGATGAGGGCATTGTATGCTGAAGTGACGTCGACCACAATGTAGTCGATGTTTAATGTTTTGGTTTGCTCGCCTTTTCCAAAGGTGGTGTGTAACGAGATGTATCCCAGGGGTCGAATTGGGGTATCTCCTAGTCCAAATAGGTCGGTGGGATAGGCTTTTAGCTCTTTTTCTTCGAGTCCGAGCTTGTCGAAGGCCTCTTTGAACAGGATATCTGCCGAGCTTCCTTGGTCGATCAGGGTTCGATGTAAGTTGGCGTTGGCTAGGATGATGGTGATCACCATAGGGTCGTCGTGTCCGGGTATTATACCGAGAGCATCTTCTCGGGTAAACGAGATAGTAGGTAACTCGGGCAAGGGGTTGTCTTCTCGGGCATGGTAGACTTCTTTGAGGTGTCTCTTTCGTGAGGATCTGGATGTCCCTCCACCTGCAAAACCTCCGTTTATCATGTGTATGTGCCTTTCAGGGGTTCGTGGGGTTGGTTCGGTCCGATCTTCGTTGTCTCTCCGCCTTCTCTTTCTGGTTTCTTCATCTTTCTCAGCTATGTATCTGTCGAGTTTTCCTTCTCTAGCTAGCTTTTCTATAACATTCTTCAGGTCGTGGCAGTCGTTAGTAGAATGACCGTAGAGTCTATGATATTCACAGTATTCGGACCGATCCCTTCCCGCTCTTTTGTGCTTCAGAGGTTTGGGTGGTGGGATCTTTTCGGTGTGGCACACTTCTCTGTAGACGTCTACCAGAGAGACTCGGAGGGGGGTGTAGCTGTGGTATTTCCTTGGCTTGTCCGAGCTGGACTCTTCCTTCTTTTTCTGATCCCGATCTCGATCTCGGGGCGGGTAGGTTGACTCCTTCCTGGAAGGTTCTCTCAGTCGTGAGGTTTCTTCCATGTTGATATATTTTTCCGCTCGCTCCTGCACTTCGTACAAGGAGGTCGGGTATCTTTTGGATAGGGATTGGCTAAACGGTCCTTCTCTTAGGCCGTTGCTAGTCCCATGATGGCTGCTTCTGTGGACAAGTGTTGTATGTCCAGGCAGGCTTTGTTGAATCGCTCCATGTACTCTCTGAGAGTTTCTTGGTTGCTTTGTTTGATCCCGAGTAGGCTGGGGGCGTGTTTTGCCTTGTCCTTTTGAATGGAGAACCTTGTTAGGAATTTTTTGGTCAGGTCTTCAAAGCTGGAGATTGATCCTGGCGGTAAGCTGTCGAACCACTTCATGGCTGACTTGGTGAGAGTGGTGGGGAAGGCTTTGCACCGAATTGCGTCGGATGCGTCGACTAAGTACATTCTGCTCCTGAAGTTGCTGAGGTGGTGACTTGGATCGGTGGTGCCGTCGTAGAGGTCCATATCTGGTGGCTTGAAGTTTCGCGGTACCTTCTCCTTCATGATCTCTTGTGTGAAGGGATCATGATTACTTTCGGGAGTGGTGCCGCGTGTTGTCCGATCTTTCAGATTGGCTTCTATCTTTCGTAGTTTTTCTTCTAATTCTCTGCGTTTGCGAGCCTCCCTTCTTAGATCCTGTTCAGTCTCTTTCTGCTTTTTTATGTCCTCTTCGAGTTGTCTCAGCCGGCTTTGTTGTGCCCGGACTGTCTCCAGAATCTCTGAACTCTTTTCCCTTCCAGGATTTTGTGGATCCTTGTTAGGGAGTGTACCTTTTGGATGATTCTGTTTGTTTCCCCCTGGAGTGTGTGGTGATAGAGGGCGGTCTGGTCGTTCTCCGGTGTCAACTTCCTCTTCTTGTTCTGATGTAGGATGGTCATTGTTGGGAGAGTCGTCCGCCATGGTAAAGGGATGACTTCCAGGTCCCCGGCAACGGCGCCAATGTTCCGAGGGTTACCTGAAACTGTAGCTCGGTCGTCTGACAAGGCCCGAGGTGGGGGGTCTGTGACCCGAGCTTGATGTGTTGAACGGCGGGGGGTGTACCTGCAAAGACACTCCGATGCCTAAGTTAGCATGGGTCCAAGCAGATATCGAGTAGAATTAGAGTATGAGTTATACCTGGGTGCTCCAGTGTATTTATAGTAGTTGGCTGTGATCTTCCCTGGATAAGATATTCTTATCTTATCTTATCTTCTGGGAGTCTTATCTTTATCTTTGTGGAACCGCCTTTCCCAGGCCCTTTCGGCCTTTAGGTTTTGGGCTTAGTTCCTTCTGATGGGCCTTCTTTGGCCTATTTGTCCGAGGTCCGACCTCGGGCTTGAGCCTTGAGGCGAGGTCGGACTCTCGATTAGCTTGCCGAGTTTGGAGAGCTCGGTCAGGGTATGAACACCTCCCAACAAGCGCTTCTTTAATGTCAATAGCTTGACAGTGGCTCTCATGGAGCCACAAGGTGATCAGGTCAATGTTGTATAGTTGTCTACACCAAACTTAGAGTTTGGATATAGGATCTTAACACCAAACTTAGAGTTTGGTTGTGGCCTCACAACACCAAACTTAGAGTTTGACTGTGTGGGTCCTTCTTGACTCTGAACTGAGGGAAGCTCTTCATGCTTACTCTCTTCTGTCACAGAGGGATGTCCATGTGCCTTGAACACAAGGTATTCCCCATTCAATTGAAGGACTAATTCTCCTCTATTGACATCTATCACAGCTCCTGCTGTGGCTAGGAAAGGTCTTCCGAGGATGATGCAATCATCCTCTTCTTTCCTAGTGTCTAAGATTATGAAATCAGCAGGGATGTAAAGGCCTTCAACCTTTACCAGCACGTCCTCTACTATTCCATAGGCTTGTCTCATTGACTTGTCAGCCAGTTGTAATGAGAACAAGGCAGGTTGTACCTCAATGATCCCCAGCTTCTCCATTACAGAGAGTGGCATAAGATTTATCCCTGACCCCAGATCACACAGAGCTTTTTCAAAGATCATGGTGCCTATGGTACAGGGTATTAAGAACTTGCCAGGATCTTGTTTCTTTTGAAGTAGAATTTTCTGAATCCAAGTATCCAGTTCATTAATGAGCAAGGGAGGTTTACTTTCCCAAGTCTCATTACCAAACAACTTGGCATTCAGCTTCATGATAGCTCCTAAATATTGAGCAACTTGCTCTCCAGTTACATCTTCATCTTCTTCAGAGGATGAATAGTCTTCAGAGCTCATGAATGGCAGAAGGAGATTTAATGGAATCTCTATGGTCTCTGTATGAGCCTCAGATTCCTTTGGATCCTTAATAGGAAACTCCTTCTTGCTTGAGGGACGTCCCAGGAGGTCTTTTTCACTAGGATTTTCGTCCTCCTCCTCCCTTGTGCATTCGGCCATATTAACTATGTCAATGGCCTTGCACTCTCCCCTTGGATTTTCTTCTGTATTGCTTGGGAGAATACTGGGAGGAGTTTCAATGACTTTCTTACTCAGCTGACCCACTTGTGCCTCCAAATTTCTAATGGAGGATCTTGTTTCACTCATGAAACTAAAAGTGGCTTTTGACAGATCAGAGACTACATTGGCTAAATTAGAAGTATTTTGTTCAGAATTCTCTGTCTGTTGCTGAGAGGATGATGGATATGGCTTGCTATTGCCCAGCCTATTACGTCCACCATTGTTAAAACCTTGTTGAGGTTTTTGTTGATTCTTCCATGAGAAATTTGGATGATTTCTCCATGATGAGTTATAGGTGTTTCCATAAGGTTCACCCATGTAATTAACCTCTGCCATGGCAGGATTCTCAGGATCATAAGCTTCTTCAGAAGCTGCCTCTCTAGTACTGTTGGATGCATGTTGCAATCCATTCAGATTTTGAGAGATCATGTTGACTTGTTGAGTCAACACTTTGTTCTGAGCCAATATGGCATTCAGAGTATCAATTTCAAGAACTCCTTTCTTCTGAGGTATCCCATTGTTCACGGAATTCCTCTCAGAAGTGTACATGAATTGGTTGTTTGCAACCATGTCAATGAGTTCTTGAGCCTCTTCAGGCGTTTTCTTCAGGTGAATAGATCCACCTGCAGAATGGTCCAATGACATTTTCGAAAATTCAGAGAGACCATAATAGAATATATCTAATATGGTCCATTCTGAAAACATGTCAGATGGACATCTTTTGGTCAGCTGTTTGTATCTTTCCCAAGCTTCATAGAGGGATTCACCATCTTTTTGTTTGAAGGTTTGAACATCCACTCTCAGCTTGCTTAGCTTTTGAGGAGGAAAGAACTTATCCAAGAAGGTAGTGACCAGCTTATCCCATGAGTCCAGGCTATCCTTGGGTTGTGAATCCAACCATACTCTAGCTCTGTCTCTTACAGCAAAAGGGAAAAGCATGAGTCTGTAGACTTCAGGATCAACTCCATTCGTCTTTACAGTCTCACAGATCTGCAAGAACTCAGTTAAAAACTGATAAGGATCTTCAGATGGAAGTCCATAAAACTTGCAGTTTTGTTGCATTAAAGCAACTAGTTGAGGTTTCAGCTCAAAGTTGTTGGCTCCAATGGCAGGAATGGAGATGCTTCTTCCATCAAACTTGGATGTTGGCTTTGTGAAGTCACCAAGCATTCTCCTTGCATTATTATTATTATTTTCGGCTGCCATCTCTTTCTCTTGTTCGAAAATTTCTAAAAGGTTGCTTCTGGATTGTTGTAATTTAGCTTCTCTTAATTTTCTCTTCAGAGTCCTTTCAGGTTCTGGATCAATTTCAACAAGAGTGCCTTTATCCCTATTCCTGCTCATATGAAAGAGAAGAAAACAAGAAAAGAAAGAGGAATCCTCTATGTCACAGTATAGAGATTCCTTTATGTTAGTAGAAAAAGAAGGGGTAGAAGAATGAAGAGGGAGATTCGGATGTTGGATGAAGAGAGGTGAAGAGAAGTGTTAGTAATTAAATAATTAAATAGAAGAAGAAAAGAAAAGAGAAATTTCGAAAATAATTTTGAAAAGGGGTAATTAGAATTAAAACATGAAACAATTAGTTAATTAAAAATAATTTTTGAAAAAGAGAGAGATATTTTCGAAAATAGAAGAGGGAGAATTAGTTAGGTGGTTTTGAAAAAGATAAGAAACAACAAAAAGTTAGTTAGTTGTTTGAAAAAGATTTGAAATCAAATTGAAAAAGATACGAAGATAGCAAGTTAGATAAGATATTTTGAAATAAAAAAAAGATAAGATAAAAAGATAAATTTTTTTTTTTTGAAAAAGATAAGATAAGAGATAAAAAAGATTTAATTTAAAAATTTGAAATTATTTACTTCACTAACAAGAAACTACAAGATAAGATTCTAGAACTTAAAGATTGAACCTTTCTTAGCAAGAAAGTAACAAACTTCAAACTTTTGAACCAATCACATTAATTGTTAGCTAATTTTCGAAAATTAGATATAAAGATAAGAGAAAGATTTTGAAAATATTTTGAAAAAGATTTTTGAAATTTTCGAAAATGAAAAAAAAAATGAAAAAGATATGATTTTTGAAAAAGATTTTGAAAAGATAAGATTTTTAAAATTGAAATTTTGACTTGACTTGTAAGAAACAACTAATTTTAAAAAAATTTTGACCAAGTCAACCCAAAATTTCGAAAATTTGGAGGGAAATAAGGAAAAGATATTTTTTTGATTTTGAATTTTTAATTATGAGAGAGAAAACAACAAAATACTCAATGCATGAAATTTTTAGATCAAAACAATGAATGTATGCAAGAATGCTATGAATGTCAAGATGAACACCAAGAACACTTTGAAGATCATGATGAACATCAAGACATATTTTTGAAAATTTTTGATGCAAAGAAAACATGCAAGACACCAAACTTAGAAATCTTTAATGCATGACTCTAACAAACCAAAATGCATATGAAAAACAACAAACAACACAAACAAGAAATCATCAAGATCAAACAGAGGACTTATCAAGAACAACTTGAAGATCATGAAAACACTATGAATGCATAGGATTTTCGAAAAATGCAAGAAAAATTTTTAAAGCATGCAATTGACACCAAACTTAAAAATTGACTCAAGACTCAAACAAGAAACACAAAATATTTTTTTTTGGTTTTTATGATTTTCTAATTTTTTTGGATTTTTAATTAATATTTTCGAAAATAAAGTTAGAAAAACGAAAAATAAAAGAAAAATTTTGAAAAAGATTTTTGAAAAGAAAAATTACCTAATCTGAGCAACAAGATGAACCGTCAGTTGTCCAAACTCGAACAATCCCCGGCAACGGCGCCAAAAACTTGGTGGACGAAATTGTGATCCATGTTCTAACTATTTTGAGATGAAAGCTTCTTATGGCACTGGTTGAATTCACAACTCCGTTCAACTAACCAGCAAGTGTACTGGGTCGTCCCAGTAATAAACCTTACGCGAGTAAGGGTCGATCCCACAGAGATTGTTGGTATGAAGCAAGCTATGGTCACCTTGTAAATCTCAGTCAGGCAGATAAAATTATGGAATTTAGAAAATCAAACAATAAAAAGAAAAGAAATAATAAAAGGGATACTTATGCAGCCTCATTGGTGGGAATTTCAGATAAGCGCATGGAGATGCTGTATGGCTCAAGGACGCCTGCTCTCCTATTGCTTCAACTCAATCCTTCTTACTCCTTTCCATGGCAAGCTGTGTATAGGGGTTCACCATCAGCGGTGGCTACTTTCAATCCTCTCGGGAAAATGGTCCTCTGCGGCTGTCACTCGCATGGCTAATCGTCTGGAGGCATCACCCATGGTTGATGGCTACATCCCATCCTCGCAGTGAAAACTACGCTCACGCACTCTGTCACAGCACGGCTAATCACTGGTTGGTTCCCGCGCCTACTGGAATAGAATCCCTTGATTCTTTTGCATTTGTCATCACGCCCAGCACTTGCAAGTCTGAAGCACGTCACAGTCATTCATTACCGGAATCCTACTCGGAATACCACAGACAAGGTGAGACTTTCCGGATTCCCAGGATCCTACTCGGAATACCACAGACAAGGTGAGACTTTCCGGATCCTCATAAATGCCGCCATCTATCTAGCTTATACCACGAAGATTCTGTTGGGGAATCTAAGAGATACACATTCAAGCTCGGTTACATGTAGAACGGAAGTGGTTGTCAATCACGTGCGTTCATAAGTGAGAATGATAATGAGGGTTATCTAATCATCACATTCATGTTCTTAGGTGAGAATGAATATCTTGGAATAAGAATAAGAGAGATTTGAATAAAAGAAAATAGAACTGCATTAATACTTGAGGTACAGCAGAGCTCCCACCCTTAATCTATGGTGCAGAAACTCCACCGTTGAAATACATAAGCAAAAGGTTCAGGCATGGCCGAATGCCAGCCCCCTAAAACGTGATCAATAGCCTCTTAGGATGAAGAATAAAACAAAACTGAGACCAAAGATGTCTAATACATTAGTAAATCATCCTATTTATAATAAACTAGCTCCTAGGGTTTACATGAGTAAGTAATTGATGCATAAATCCACTTTCGGAGCCCACTTGGTGTATGCTTGGGCTGAGCTTGATCAATCCACGAATCTGAGGCTTCTCTTGGAGTTGAACTCCGAGTTATGACGTGTTTTGGGCGTTCAACTCCGGATCATGACGTTTTTCTGGCGTTTAACTCCAGACAGCAGCATGTACTTGGCGTTCAACGCCAAGTTACGTCGTCAATTTCCGAATAAAGTATGAACTATTATATATTGCTGGAAAGCGCTGGATGTCTACTTTCCAACGCTGTTGAGCGCGCGCCAATTGGAGTTCTGTAGCTCCAGAAAATCCATTTCGAGTGCAGGGAGGTCAGATTCCAACAGCATCAGCAGTCCTTTTGTCAGCCTTTTCAGAGTTTTGCTCAAATCCCTCGATTTCAGTCAGAATTTACCTGAAATCACAGAAAAACACACAAACTCATAGTAAAGTCCAGAAATGTGAATTTAACATAAAAACTAATGAAAACATCCCTAAAAGTAGCTTGAACTTGCTAAAAACTGCTTAAAAACAATGCCAAAAAGCGTATAAATTATCCGCTCATCAATGGGGAAGAGTGGATGGATGTGAATGGTGAAGAGGGTAATTGGGAAGAGAGATTGAGGTGATTGGTGAAGGGTTTTGGGAAAGAGTGTTTATTGGGAAGAGTAAAATAGGATTAGGAGGTAAGGTGGGAATATGTTAGGTGGGGATCCTGTAGGGTCCACAGATCCTGAGGTGTCAAGGAATTCCATCCCTGCACCAAATAGGCATGTAGAATGCCTTTGCACACCATTCTGGCGTTTAAATGCCGAGTAGTGCATGTTCTGGGCGTTCAACGCCCATGTAAAGCATGTTTCTGGCGTTGAACGCCAGTTTCATGCTTGTTACTGGCGTTCAGCGCCAGCTTTTCTTCTAGGCACATTCTTGGCGTTCAGCGCCAGAATGTTGCTTGTTTTTGGCGTTTAGCGCCAGATTCATGCTCTGTTCTGGCGTTGAACGCCAGCCAGATGCTCCTTACTGGCGTTGAACGCCAGCCTGTGCTTCCTCCAGGGTGTGATTTTTCTTCTGCTGTTTTTGATTCTGTTTTTAATTTTATATTTTTTTCGTGACTCCATATGATCATGTACCTAATAAAACACAAAATAACAATAGAATAAAATAAAATAAAAATTAGATAAATATCATTGGGTTGCCTCCCAACAAGCGCTTCTTTAACGTCAATAGCTTGACAGTGGCTCTCATGGAGCCACAAGGTGATCAGGTCAATGTTGTATAGTCCCAACACCAAACTTAGA